>NC_051081.1:6759844-6772406 GCF_004664715.2 Peromyscus leucopus
GAACAAAAGAACTGTGCTTCCTACACAAACGGGGCATATCTAGTTCAACTCAGTATTGGAAACTAAGTAAAACAGGAGCTTCTCTTCAGTCCAATACACTGTACTTGCTGGGAACAGACGCGAGTGCTATTTGCACTGTTTATGGCCAGAATAGCACAATAGTGGTGTTCTTACCCTGAATTAACACTTAATGCTAGAAATTGAAACTGAATGTGATTCAACTCCGTTTAGGAAGTTGAATTGAACCCTAGTGTGCCTTACACCAAAAACACTCTGCTTTTGAGAAATAAGCATTCTTGCACTCTACTGTGTTTCCTATAGGGCCAGTACAGTGAGCTAGCTCAGAACAAAAGAACTGTGCTTCCTACACAAACGGGGCATATCTAGTTCAACTCAGTATTGGAAACTAAGTAAAACAGGAGCTTCTCTTCAGTCCAATACACTGTACTTGCTGGGAACAGACGCGAGTGCTATTTGCACTGTTTATGGCCAGAATAGCACAATAGTGGTGTTCTTACCCTGAATAAACACTTAATGCTAGAAATTGAAACTGAATGTCATTCAACTCCGTTTAGGAAGTTGTATTGAACCCTAGTGTGCCTTACACAAAAACACTCTGCTTTTGAGAAATAAGCATTCTTGCACTCTACTGTGTTTCCTATAGGGCCAGTACAGTGAGCTAGCTCAGAACAAAAGAACTGTGCTTCCTACACAAACGGGGCATATCTAGTTCAACTCAGTATTGGAAACTAAGTAAAACAGGAGCTTCTCTTCAGTCCAATACACTGTACTTGCTGGGAACAGACGCGAGTGCTATTTGCACTGTTTATGGCCAGAATAGCACAATAGTGGTGTTCTTACCCTGAATTAACACTTAATGCTAGAAATTGAAACTGAATGTGATTCAACTCCGTTTAGGAAGTTTAATTGAACCCTAGTGTGCCTTACACCAAAAACACTCTGCTTTTGAGAAATAAGCATTCTTGCACTCTACTGTGTTTCCTATAGGGCCAGTACAGTGAGCTAGCTCAGAACAAAAGAACTGTGCTTCCTACACAAACGGGCATATCTAGTTCAACTCAGTATTGGAAACTAAGTAAAACAGGAGCTTCTCTTCAGTCCAATACACTGTACTTGCTGGGAACAGACGCGAGTGCTATTTGCACTGTTTATGGCCAGAATAGCACAATAGTGGTGTTCTTACCCTGAATTAACACTTAATGCTAGAAATTGAAACTGAATGTGATTCAACTCCGTTTAGGAAGTTCAATTGAACCCTAGTGTGCCTTACACAAAAACACTCTGCTTTTGAGAAATAAGCATTCTTGCACTCTACTGTGTTTCCTATAGGGCCAGTACAGTGAGCTAGCTCAGAACAAAAGAACTGTGCTTCCTACACAAACGGGGCATATCTAGTTCAACTCAGTATTGGAAACTAAGTAAAACAGGAGCTTCTCTTCAGTCCAATACACTGTACTTGCTGGGAACAGACGCGAGTGCTATTTGCACTGTTTATGGCCAGAATAGCACAATAGTGGTGTTCTTACCCTGAATTAACACTTAATGCTAGAAATTGAAACTGAATGTGATTCAACTCCGTTTAGGAAGTTCAATTGAACCCTAGTGTGCCTTACACCAAAAACACTCTGCTTTTGAGAAATAAGCATTCTTGCACTCTACTGTGTTTCCTATAGGGCCAGTACAGTGAGCTAGCTCAGAACAAAAGAACTGTGCTTCCTACACAAACGGGCATATCTAGTTCAACTCAGTATTGGAAACTAAGTAAAACAGGAGCTTCTCTTCAGTCCAATACACTGTACTTGCTGGGAACAGACGCGAGTGCTATTTGCACTGTTTATGGCCAGAATAGCACAAGAGTGGTGTTCTTACCCTGAATTAACACTTAATGCTAGAAATTGAAACTGAATGTGATTCAACTCCGTTTAGGAAGTTTAATTGAACCCTAGTGTGCCTTACAAGAAAAACACTCTGCTTTTGAGAAATAAGCATTCTTGCACTCTACTGTGTTTCCTATAGGGCCAGTACAGTGAGCTAGCTCAGAACAAAAGAACTGTGCTTCCTACACAAACGGGGCATATCTAGTTCAACTCAGTATTGGAAACTAAGTAAAACAGGAGCTTCTCTTCAGTCCAATACACTGTACTTGCTGGGAACAGACGCGAGTGCTATTTGCACTGTTTATGGCCAGAATAGCACAATAGTGGTGTTCTTACCCTGAATGAACACTTAATGCTAGAAATTGAAACTGAATGTGATTCAACTCCGTTTAGGAAGTTCAATTGAACCCTAGTGTGCCTTACACAAAAACACTCTGCTTTTGAGAAATAAGCATTCTTGCACTCTACTGTGTTTCCTATAGGGCCAGTACAGTGAGCTAGCTCAGAACAAAAGAACTGTGCTTCCTACACAAACGGGGCATATCTAGTTCAACTCAGTATTGGAAACTAAGTAAAACAGGAGCTTCTCTTCAGTCCAATACACTGTACTTGCTGGGAACAGACGCGAGTGCTATTTGCACTGTTTATGGCCAGAATAGCACAATAGTGGTGTTCTTACCCTGAATTAACACTTAATGCTAGAAATTGAAACTGAATGTGATTCAACTCCGTTTAGGAAGTTAATTGAACCCTAGTGTGCCTTACAAGAAAAACACTCTGCTTTTGAGAAATAAGCATTCTTGCACTCTACTGTGTTTCCTATAGGGCCAGTACAGTGAGCTAGCTCAGAACAAAAGAACTGTGCTTCCTACACAAACGGGCATATCTAGTTCAACTCAGTATTGGAAACTAAGTAAAACAGGAGCTTCTCTTCAGTCCAATACACTGTACTTGCTGGGAACAGACGCGAGTGCTATTTGCACTGTTTATGGCCAGAATAGCACAATAGTGGTGTTCTTACCCTGAATAACACTTAATGCTAGAACTTGAAACTGAATGTGATTCAACTCCGTTTAGGAAGTTAATTGAACCCTAGTGTGCCTTACAAAAAAACACTCTGCTTTTGAGAAATAAGCATTCTTGCACTCTACTGTGTTTCCTATAGGGCCAGTACAGTGAGCTAGCTCAGAACAAAAGAACTGTGCTTCCTACACAAACGGGCATATCTAGTTCAACTCAGTATTGGAAACTAAGTAAAACAGGAGCTTCTCTTCAGTCCAATACACTGTACTTGCTGGGAACAGACGCGAGTGCTATTTGCACTGTTTATGGCCAGAATAGCACAATAGTGGTGTTCTTACCCTGAATTAACACTTAATGCTAGAACTTGAAACTGAATGTGATTCAACTCCGTTTAGGAAGTTAATTGAACCCTAGTGTGCCTTACAAGAAAACACTCTGCTTTTGAGAAATAAGCATTCTTGCACTCTACTGTGTTTCCTATAGGGCCAGTACAGTGAGCTAGCTCAGAACAAAAGAACTGTGCTTCCTACACAAACGGGGCATATCTAGTTCAACTCAGTATTGGAAACTAAGTAAAACAGGAGCTTCTCTTCAGTCCAATACACTGTACTTGCTGGGAACAGACGCGAGTGCTATTTGCACTGTTTATGGCCAGAATAGCACAATAGTGGTGTTCTTACCCTGAATTAACACTTAATGCTAGAACTTGAAACTGAATGTGATTCAACTCCGTTTAGGAAGTTAATTGAACCCTAGTGTGCCTTACAAGAAAAACACTCTGCTTTTGAGAAAAGGCATTCTTGCACTCTACTGTGTTTCCTATAGGGCCAGTACAGTGAGCTAGCTCAGAACAAAAGAACTGTGCTTCCTACACAAACGGGGCATATCTAGTTCAACTCAGTATTGGAAACTAAGTAAAACAGGAGCTTCTCTTCAGTCCAATACACTGTACTTGCTGGGAACAGACGCGAGTGCTATTTGCACTGTTTATGGCCAGAATAGCACAATAGTGGTGTTCTTACCCTGAATAACACTTAATGCTAGAACTTGAAACTGAATGTGATTCAACTCCGTTTAGGAAGTTAATTGAACCCTAGTGTGCCTTACAAAAAAACACTCTGCTTTTGAGAATAAGCATTCTTGCACTCTACTGTGTTTCCTATAGGGCCAGTACAGTGAGCTAGCTCAGAACAAAAGAACTGTGCTTCCTACACAAACGGGGCATATCTAGTTCAACTCAGTATTGGAAACTAAGTAAAACAGGAGCTTCTCTTCAGTCCAATACACTGTACTTGCTGGAACAGACGCGAGTGCTATTTGCACTGTTTATGGCCAGAATAGCACAAGAGTGGTGTTCTTACCCTGAATTAACACTTAATGCTAGAAATTGAAACTGAATGTGATTCAACTCCGTTTAGGAAGTTCAATTGAACCCTAGTGTGCCTTACAAAAAACACTCTGCTTTTGAGAAAAGGCATTCTTGCACTCTACTGTGTTTCCTATAGGGCCAGTACAGTGAGCTAGCTCAGAACAAAAGAACTGTGCTTCCTACACAAACGGGGCATATCTAGTTCAACTCAGTATTGGAAACTAAGTAAAACAGGAGCTTCTCTTCAGTCCAATACACTGTACTTGCTGGGAACAGACGCGAGTGCTATTTGCACTGTTTATGGCCAGAATAGCACAATAGTGGTGTTCTTACCCTGAATTAACACTTAATGCTAGAACTTGAAACTGAATGTGATTCAACTCCGTTTAGGAAGTTAATTGAACCCTAGTGTGCCTTACAAGAAAAACACTCTGCTTTTGAGAAAAGGCATTCTTGCACTCTACTGTGTTTCCTATAGGGCCAGTACAGTGAGCTAGCTCAGAACAAAAGAACTGTGCTTCCTACACAAACGGGGCATATCTAGTTCAACTCAGTATTGGAAACTAAGTAAAACAGGAGCTTCTCTTCAGTCCAATACACTGTACTTGCTGGGAACAGACGCGAGTGCTATTTGCACTGTTTATGGCCAGAATAGCACAATAGTGGTGTTCTTACCCTGAATTAACACTTACTGCTAGAACTTGAAACTGAATGTGATTCAACTCCGTTTAGGAAGTTTAATTGAACCCTAGTGTGCCTTACAAGAAAAACACTCTGCTTTTGAGAAATAGCATTCTTGCACTCTACTGTGTTTCCTATAGGGCCAGTACAGTGAGCTAGCTCAGAACAAAAGAACTGTGCTTCCTACACAAACGGGCATATCTAGTTCAACTCAGTATTGGAAACTAAGTAAAACAGGAGCTTCTCTTCAGTCCAATACACTGTACTTGCTGGGAACAGACGCGAGTGCTATTTGCACTGTTTATGGCCAGAATAGCACAAGAGTGGTGTTCTTACCCTGAATTAACACTTAATGCTAGAACTTGAAACTGAATGTGATTCAACTCCGTTTAGGAAGTTAATTGAACCCTAGTGTGCCTTACAAGAAAAACACTCTGCTTTTGAGAAAAGGCATTCTTGCACTCTACTGTGTTTCCTATAGGCCAGTACAGTGAGCTAGCTCAGAACAAAAGAACTGTGCTTCCTACACAAACGGGGCATATCTAGTTCAACTCAGTATTGGAAACTAAGTAAAACAGGAGCTTCTCTTCAGTCCAATACACTGTACTTGCTGGGAACAGACGCGAGTGCTATTTGCACTGTTTATGGCCAGAATAGCACAATAGTGGTGTTCTTACCCTGAATGAACACTTATGCTAGAACTTGAAACTGAATGTGATTCAACTCCGTTTAGGAAGTTTAATTGAACCCTAGTGTGCCTTACAAGAAAAACACTCTGCTTTTGAGAAAAGGCATTCTTGCACTCTACTGTGTTTCCTATAGGGCCAGTACAGTGAGCTAGCTCAGAACAAAAGAACTGTGCTTCCTACACAAACGGGGCATATCTAGTTCAACTCAGTATTGGAAACTAAGTAAAACAGGAGCTTCTCTTCAGTCCAATACACTGTACTTGCTGGGAACAGACGCGAGTGCTATTTGCACTGTTTATGGCCAGAATAGCACAATAGTGGTGTTCTTACCCTGAATTAACACTTAATGCTAGAACTTGAAACTGAATGTGATTCAACTCCGTTTAGGAAGTTAATTGAACCCTAGTGTGCCTTACAAGAAAAACACTCTGCTTTTGAGAAAAGGCATTCTTGCACTCTACTGTGTTTCCTATAGGGCCAGTACAGTGAGCTAGCTCAGAACAAAAGAACTGTGCTTCCTACACAAACGGGCATATCTAGTTCAACTCAGTATTGGAAACTAAGTAAAACAGGAGCTTCTCTTCAGTCCAATACACTGTACTTGCTGGGAACAGACGCGAGTGCTATTTGCACTGTTTATGGCCAGAATAGCACAAGAGTGTGTTCTTACCCTGAATTAACACTTAATGCTAGAACTTGAAACTGAATGTGATTCAACTCCGTTTAGGAAGTTTAATTGAACCCTAGTGTGCCTTACAAGAAAAACACTCTGCTTTTGAGAAAAGGCATTCTTGCACTCTACTGTGTTTCCTATAGGGCCAGTACAGTGAGCTAGCTCAGAACAAAAGAACTGTGCTTCCTACACAAACGGGCATATCTAGTTCAACTCAGTATTGGAAACTAAGTAAAACAGGAGCTTCTCTTCAGTCCAATACACTGTACTTGCTGGGAACAGACGCGAGTGCTATTTGCACTGTTTATGGCCAGAATAGCACAAGAGTGGTGTTCTTACCCTGAATTAACACTTAATGCTAGAACTTGAAACTGAATGTGATTCAACTCCGTTTAGGAAGTTTAATTGAACCCTAGTGTGCCTTACAAGAAAAACACTCTGCTTTTGAGAAAAGGCATTCTTGCACTCTACTGTGTTTCCTATAGGGCCAGTACAGTGAGCTAGCTCAGAACAAAAGAACTGTGCTTCCTACACAAACGGGCATATCTAGTTCAACTCAGTATTGGAAACTAAGTAAAACAGGAGCTTCTCTTCAGTCCAATACACTGTACTTGCTGGGAACAGACGCGAGTGCTATTTGCACTGTTTATGGCCAGAATAGCACAAGAGTGGTGTTCTTACCCTGAATTAACACTTAATGCTAGAACTTGAAACTGAATGTGATTCAACTCCGTTTAGGAAGTTTAATTGAACCCTAGTGTGCCTTACAAGAAAAACACTCTGCTTTTGAGAAAAGGCATTCTTGCACTCTACTGTGTTTCCTATAGGGCCAGTACAGTGAGCTAGCTCAGAACAAAAGAACTGTGCTTCCTACACAAACGGGGCATATCTAGTTCAACTCAGTATTGGAAACTAAGTAAAACAGGAGCTTCTCTTCAGTCCAATACACTGTACTTGCTGGGAACAGACGCGAGTGCTATTTGCACTGTTTATGGCCAGAATAGCACAAGAGTGGTGTTCTTACCCTGAATTAACACTTGATGCTAGAACTTGAAACTGAATGTGATTCAACTCCGTTTAGGAAGTTTAATTGAACCCTAGTGTGCCTTACAAGAAAAACACTCTGCTTTTGAGAAAAGGCATTCTTGCACTCTACTGTGTTTCCTATAGGGCCAGTACAGTGAGCTAGCTCAAAACAAAAGAACTGTGCTTCCTACACAAACGGGGCATATCTAGTTCAACTCAGTATTGGAAACTAAGTAAAACAGGAGCTTCTCTTCAGTCCAATACACTGTACTTGCTGGGAACAGACGCGAGTGCTATTTGCACTGTTTATGGCCAGAATAGCACAAGAGTGGTGTTCTTACCCTGAATAACACTTACTGCTAGAACTTGAAACTGAATGTGATTCAACTCCGTTTAGGAAGTTTAATTGAACCCTAGTTTGCCATACAAGAAAAACACTCTGCTTTTGAGAAAAGGGCATTCTTGCACTCTACTGTGTTTCCTATAGGGCCAGTACAGTGAGCTAGCTCAGAACAAAAGAACTGTGCTTCCTACACAAACGGGCATATCTAGTTCAACTCAGTATTGGAAACTAAGTAAAACAGGAGCTTCTCTTCAGTCCAATACACTGTACTTGCTGGGAACAGACGCGAATGCTATTTGCACTGTTTATGGCCAGAATAGCACAAGAGTGGTGTTCTTACCCTGAATTAACACTTGCTGCTAGAACTTGAAACTGAATGTGATTCAACTCCGTTTAGGAAGTTTAATTGAACCCTAGTGTGCCTTACAAGAAAAACACTCTGCTTTTGAGAAAAGGCATTCTTGCACTCTACTGTGTTTCCTATAGGGCCAGTACAGTGAGCTAGCTCAGAACAAAAGAACTGTGCTTCCTACACAAACGGGGCATATCTAGTTCAACTCAGTATTGGAAACTAAGTAAAACAGGAGCTTCTCTTCAGTCCAATACACTGTACTTGCTGGGAACAGACGCGAGTGCTATTTGCACTGTTTATGGCCAGAATAGCACAAGAGTGGTGTTCTTACCCTGAATGAACACTTACTGCTAGAACTTGAAACTGAATGTGATTCAACTCCGTTTAGGAAGTTAATTGAACCCTAGTGTGCCTTACAAGAAAAACACTCTGCTTTTGAGAAACAGGCATTCTTGCACTCTACTGTGTTTCCTATAGGGCCAGTACAGTGAGCTAGCTCAGAACAAAAGAACTGTGCTTCCTACACAAACGGGCATATCTAGTTCAACTCAGTATTGGAAACTAAGTAAAACAGGAGCTTCTCTTCAGTCCAATACACTGTACTTGCTGGGAACAGACGCGAGTGCTATTTGCACTGTTTATGGCCAGAATAGCACAAGAGTGGTGTTCTTACCCTGAATGAACACTTGCTGCTAGAACTTGAAACTGAATGTGATTCAACTCCGTTTAGGAAGTTAATTGAACCCTAGTGTGCCTTACAAGAAAAACACTCTGCTTTTGAGAAACAGGCATTCTTGCACTCTACTGTGTTTCCTATAGGGCCAGTACAGTGAGCTAGCTCAGAACAAAAGAACTGTGCTTCCTACACAAACGGGGCATATCTAGTTCAACTCAGTATTGGAAACTAAGTAAAACAGGAGCTTCTCTTCAGTCCAATACACTGTACTTGCTGGGAACAGACGCGAATGCTATTTGCACTGTGTATGGCCAGAATAGCACAAGAGTGTGTTCTTACCCTGAATTAACACTTGCTGCTAGAACTTGAAACTGAATGTGATTCAACTCCGTTTAGGAAGTTAATTGAACCCTAGTGTGCCTTACAAGAAAAACACTCTGCTTTTGAGAAAAAGGCATTCTTGCACTCTACTGTGTTTCCTATAGGGCCAGTACAGTGAGCTAGCTCAGAACAAAAGAACTGTGCTTCCTACACAAACGGGGCATATCTAGTTCAACTCAGTATTGGAAACTAAGTAAAACAGGAGCTTCTCTTCAGTCCAATACACTGTACTTGCTGGGAACAGACGCGAGTGCTATTTGCACTGTTTATGGCCAGAATAGCACAAGAGTGGTGTTCTTACCCTGAATTAACACTTACTGCTAGAACTTGAAACTGAATGTGATTCAACTCCGTTTAGGAAGTTAATTGAACCCTAGTGTGCCTTACAAGAAAAACACTCTGCTTTTGAGAAAAGGCATTCTTGCACTCTACTGTGTTTCCTATAGGGCCAGTACAGTGAGCTAGCTCAGAACAAAAGAACTGTGCTTCCTACACAAACGGGCATATCTAGTTCAACTCAGTATTGGAAACTAAGTAAAACAGGAGCTTCTCTTCAGTCCAATACACTGTACTTGCTGGGAACAGACGCGAGTGCTATTTGCACTGTTTATGGCCAGAATAGCACAAGAGTGGTGTTCTTACCCTGAATTAACACTTACTGCTAGAACTTGAAACTGAATGTGATTCAACTCCGTTTAGGAAGTTAATTGAACCCTAGTTGCCTTACAAGAAAAACACTCTGCTTTTGAGAAAAGGCATTCTTGCACTCTACTGTGTTTCCTATAGGGCCAGTACAGTGAGCTAGCTCAGAACAAAAGAACTGTGCTTCCTACACAAACGGGCATATCTAGTTCAACTCAGTATTGGAAACTAAGTAAAACAGGAGCTTCTCTTCAGTCCAATACACTGTACTTGCTGGGAACAGACGCGAGTGCTATTTGCACTGTTTATGGCCAGAATAGCACAATAGTGGTGTTCTTACCTGAATTAACACTTGCTGCTAGAACTTGAAACTGAATGTGATTCAACTCCGTTTAGGAAGTTTAATTGAACCCTAGTGTGCCTTACAGAAAAACACTCTGCTTTTGAGAAAAGGCATTCTTGCACTCTACTGTGTTTCCTATAGGGCCAGTACAGTGAGCTAGCTCAGAACAAAAGAACTGTGCTTCCTACACAAACGGGGCATATCTAGTTCAACTCAGTATTGGAAACTAAGTAAAACAGGAGCTTCTCTTCAGTCCAATACACTGTACTTGCTGGGAACAGACGCGAGTGCTATTTGCACTGTTTATGGCCAGAATAGCACAAGAGTGGTGTTCTTACCCTGAATGAACACTTACTGCTAGAACTTGAAACTGAATGTGATTCAACTCCGTTTAGGAAGTTAATTGAACCCTAGTGTGCCTTACAAGAAAAACACTCTGCTTTTGAGAAAAGGCATTCTTGCACTCTACTGTGTTTCCTATAGGGCCAGTACAGTGAGCTAGCTCAGAACAAAAGAACTGTGCTTCCTACACAAACGGGGCATATCTAGTTCAACTCAGTATTGGAAACTAAGTAAAACAGGAGCTTCTCTTCAGTCCAATACACTGTACTTGCTGGGAACAGACGCGAGTGCTATTTGCACTGTTTATGGCCAGAATAGCACAAGAGTGGTGTTCTTACCCTGAATGAACACTTACTGCTAGAACTTGAAACTGAATGTGATTCAACTCCGTTTAGGAAGTTAATTGAACCCTAGTGTGCCTTACAAGAAAAACACTCTGCTTTTGAGAAACAGGCATTCTTGCACTCTACTGTGTTTCCTATAGGGCCAGTACAGTGAGCTAGCTCAGAACAAAAGAACTGTGCTTCCTACACAAACGGGGCATATCTAGTTCAACTCAGTATTGGAAACTAAGTAAAACAGGAGCTTCTCTTCAGTCCAATACACTGTACTTGCTGGGAACAGACGCGAGTGCTATTTGCACTGTTTATGGCCAGAATAGCACAAGAGTGGTGTTCTTACCCTGAATTAACACTTACTGCTAGAACTTGAAACTGAATGTGATTCAACTCCGTTTAGGAAGTTTAATTGAACCCTAGTGTGCCTTACAAGAAAAACACTCTGCTTTTGAGAAAAGGCATTCTTGCACTCTACTGTGTTTCCTATAGGCCAGTACAGTGAGCTAGCTCAGAACAAAAGAACTGTGCTTCCTACACAAACGGGCATATCTAGTTCAACTCAGTATTGGAAACTAAGTAAAACAGGAGCTTCTCTTCAGTCCAATACACTGTACTTGCTGGGAACAGACGCGAGTGCTATTTGCACTGTTTATGGCCAGAATAGCACAAGAGTGGTGTTCTTACCCTGAATTAACACTTGCTGCTAGAACTTGAAACTGAATGTGATTCAACTCCGTTTAGGAAGTTAATTGAACCCTAGTGTGCCTTACAAGAAAAACACTCTGCTTTTGAGAAAAGGCATTCTTGCACTCTACTGTGTTTCCTATAGGCCAGTACAGTGAGCTAGCTCAGAACAAAAGAACTGTGCTTCCTACACAAACGGGGCATATCTAGTTCAACTCAGTATTGGAAACTAAGTAAAACAGGAGCTTCTCTTCAGTCCAATACACTGTACTTGCTGGGAACAGACGCGAGTGCTATTTGCACTGTTTATGGCCAGAATAGCACAAGAGTGGTGTTCTTACCCTGAATTAACACTTACTGCTAGAACTTGAAACTGAATGTGATTCAACTCCGTTTAGGAAGTTTAATTGAACCCTAGTGTGCCTTACAAGAAAAACACTCTGCTTTTGAGAAACAGGCATTCTTGCACTCTACTGTGTTTCCTATAGGGCCAGTACAGTGAGCTAGCTCAGAACAAAAGAACTGTGCTTCCTACACAAACGGGGCATATCTAGTTCAACTCAGTATTGGAAACTAAGTAAAACAGGAGCTTCTCTTCAGTCCAATACACTGTACTTGCTGGGAACAGACGCGAATGCTATTTGCACTGTTATGGCCAGAATAGCACAATAGTGGTGTTCTTACCCTGAATAAACACTTAATGCTAGAACTTGAAACTGAATGTGATTCAACTCCGTTTAGGAAGTTAATTGAACCCTAGTGTGCCTTACAAGAAAAACACTCTGCTTTTGAGAAATAAGCATTCTTGCACTCTACTGTGTTTCCTATAGGGCCAGTACAGTGAGCTAGCTCAGAACAAAAGAACTGTGCTTCCTACACAAACGGGGCATATCTAGTTCAACTCAGTATTGGAAACTAAGTAAAACAGGAGCTTCTCTTCAGTCCAATACACTGTACTTGCTGGGAACAGACGCGAGTGCTATTTGCACTGTTATGGCCAGAATAGCACAATAGTGGTGTTCTTACCCTGAATGAACACTTAATGCTAGAAATTGAAACTGAATGTGATTCAACTCCGTTTAGGAAGTTAATTGAACCCTAG
>NC_051081.1:6772906-6800503 GCF_004664715.2 Peromyscus leucopus
ATGTGCTAGTTTGTGACTTATTTCTGAGATTGGAAGGATGTTAATCTGAGTATTCCATGGTTGCAACAAGTCTCGACCCCACAGGTTCATAGCTATGTGAGCCACATATGATTTTAATTTTCCTCTCTGTCCTTCTGGACCTATACATTCCAGCCATCTTGCACTCTGTTTTACATGAGATAATGTCCCAATTCCTAACAGTTGAACGTTTACCTCCTGAACAAGCCACGTTGGATGTCAAAATTCTGGTACAATTATGGTAACATCCACACCTGTGTCTACCAGACCAGACAACAAAACACCATTTATTTTTATCGTTAATTTTGGTCTTTGTTCATTAATAGAAGTTTGCTAAAAATTTTTCTTTATGTTTTTTCCTGAATTTTCTGTTCTCTCTGTTTCATTATCCTGACTAGCATGATTTATTCCAATAGGCATTTGGTTATTTAATTGCACTGAGCAGGGGTTTCCTCTATGGCTGCAGGAAAGGTTTGAACTGGATTTGCTATGGGGGCCTGCATGAGGCCCCTCTGGGAGTTTCCCGAAGACTGAGGCAAAGGATTACCCTGTCTGTCCTTTGTTGATCTACATTCATTGGTCCAGTGATTTCTTTTAGAATACCTTCTGCATACTCCAGAAGGAAGGGGCATTCTGTTGCCATTGTTCCTTGAAGAAACATTGTTTCTAGGAATGACCTGTTTACAGTCCCTTTTCAAATGTCCTTGCTTTCCACATCCAAAACATCGAACATTCCTGAAACCTTTTGAGATTGCTTATCCTACCCATATATCATCATGCTCATGAGCCTCAACATCAACCGTGTCTCTAATCCAATCTTCCAAAGGTGCAGATCTTGCCTTTAACTGCCTGATTATTCCTTTTCATGCTGCATTCGCATTCTCAAAGGCCAAAGATTCAATTATTATCTTGCTAGCATCTGAATATGGGCCATTCTCTTTACTGCTAAAGCCAGTCTTTGTAAAAAAAAATCTGTGAAAGATTCTTTTGGGCCTTGCATAACCTTTGTAAATGACTCAATTTTTTTCCTGGTTCCTCAACTCTGTCCCATGCATTCAAGGCTGCGTTCGACATAAAATTAGGGTTTGGACATCATATAAACATTGTGCTTGTACTGAAGCATATTGGACTTCTCCAATAAGCTGATCCTGGCAAACTTGTATTCCTTTATCCCTCCGTTGTTTTTCTATGTTTTTAGCTTCATCCTTGAACCAAGTTAAAAATTGAAGCCTCTGTCTGTTCAAGAAGAGCTTGTGCCAGCTCCTGCCAGTCCTGTGGGACAATCCTATTAACCCTATTTAACATTTGCTTTACATATGGGGAATACATGCCATAAGATACTATTGCCTCCTTAAACCTTTTTAAATCCAACATTTCAATTGGAGCCCAAATATTTTGTGTAGTCATTTGATCAGGCAACTGCTGTAGGGTTACAGGATAAATGAAGGGTGACTGTGTGAAACCAGGCTTTCTTTCTGTAACCTTATGATCCAAACTTGAAACAACCTCGCTGTTAATTTCTTCTGTCTGAATTTTAACAGGTTTAACAAGTTTTTCTAAAGCTGCCATCCGGGCACTTAAATTGACTATCTTTTTAAATAGTAAAATGAGGATAAGCATAGTAATAAACTGCATAATTTGATTAATATTAATCTTCTCATAGATGTTTGTTCCATTGTCAGACTGCCTAAAATTTCAAACAAAACCCAATTTTTTTCCAATGTACATTGAAAACCCATTTTTTTAAATGTGGAAAAATTTCTCTTTTAAATAGTTTCCTTTAAAATATCTGGTATGTTGTGACTTACCAAATCTGCATAAAAGAGTAGAAATCCGAGGGAATTTCAAAACAGCCACCTACTGCCCGAGGTGTGAATTGAGAGAGAGAGAGAGAGAGAGAGAGAGAGAGAGAGAGAGAGAGACAAAGAGAGAGAGAGAGAACACAAGAAATCATAGCCAGCTAAAGCTTAAATCCAGCCACGTGTTCTCTCTTGAGCCGAGTCAAGGCTTGGTTCTGGCTTCCTTAAGCTCCGTCTACGAGTGTTGGCTTTACATGCATGGCCCCTGTTCAGAAGGGCAGGCTGAGTTGTTTGTAGCACCGGCTTTAAGCAAGTAGCTCATGGTTAGTCCAGCCTGAGGCCAAGTTGACCTGGGCCCGGGCTAGGGAGTCAACCGCCCTTGAGGGAAATTGAACCTGCCGCCAAGCCAAGCAGGTTTTAATGGATTCTTGTCATATTGGGCACCAAATTTAGATGTAACCAATTGCCTTATTAAATAAGAAACACAGAACCAATGTAAAGAAGAAAGCCAAGAGGTCAGAGTCAGAGCTAAAACCTTACCTTCCTCCTGCGTGGTCCTACCTCTCCAAAAGAGACCTACTTCCTGTGTGTTTGTCTTTAATATAGTCTTTCTGTTCTGTCTTTTCATTGGTTGTAAACCCAAACACATGACTGCCTCGTCACTGCCTGTAAGTACAGCCCTCCAGGTCTAAAACACGTATGTCTCTAATGCTGGCTGTACCCTGGAACACACAGAGATCTACTAGCTCTGTCTACCAAATGCTGGATTAAAGTGTGTGCCACCACCGCCATGCTCTTGCTATGGCTATAATAGCTCTGACCCCTGGACAACTTTATTTTTTAATATACAATTAAAATCACATTTCAGTACAAATAAAATACCACCATATGAAACAAAGGACTACTGGTTCTTGCCAAGACAAGTGCACTTGTGGCTTTAAAAAAAGGCATCTTCTGAAGCCAGGACAATATGGCACCATCCCTGAAGTGGTTTTTGCAATCTTGAAAAGGTGCCATCCCCTTTTCCTGGAAGGCAGCTGAACAGGAGTGGACTGATGACTTCTGATTTGCAGTGGAACTGCAGCTGAAATAGCTGTTCTTGAAGAGTAATTAAGCTGATAGGGTCTAATCTCTCAATAGTAGACTGGCATTTAATAGAGAGATGTGGAGAAGAATAGGATGCTGAGATGAAACCACACACACACAGCCAAGAAGAATGGACAGCTGAATTAAAAAAACATCAACAATTTCCAGAATTTAAAATCCTGAATCATGACATGACACTAGTGGAATTCAGGTATTTGTAGTACATGGACTGCTCTCACCCAATGTGAGGTCAAACTTTTGACCTGGTGTCATCTTACTTCACAAATGAATCTGTCAGATATGCTAAGCCTATAGGCTGAAGATGATGCCCCAACACTGTGGAGAAACCTCAGTTGACTCTCCAGGCAGCTGGCTGTTTCTGTCAACTAACATTTTTTTTGGAAGCTGCTTGCATGCATTTCTGGTTTTTATTTTTTATTAGGTAATATTTTTTCCTTCTTGGGTCTCTGAGGGAGTTGAAGATTAGTCAGTAATACTTATAGCGTTCCCTGTTAAGAATTTCAGAAAAGAAACTCACTAAAGGAGTGTAAGTGTATAAATTTGAAAGACATTATAAAATAGTTCTGTTAGTAATATAAGTTAGGAAAGTGAGTGAATCAGGCACATTTTGGACTTACCAAAATAGGATAGATAATGGAATTATTTTCTCTGAATTTGTCAAATGCAAATGGACTAGACATTGTTTAGGTATTTATTGCTTGTATATATAGTATTTGTATTTTGTATATAATTTTTCTCGTATTAGTTATAACTCTTTTCTTTCTATTAAAATAGAAAAGGAGAAATATGATTTTTTTTTACTGATATGTGATTTTATTTGTATGTTAATAAATAAAGTTTCCTGGGGGTCAGAGCTAACAGCAAGCCATAGCAGAAGCTGGCCGGTGGTAGTGCATGCCTTTAATCTCAGCCACTTGGGAGGCAGAGCTTGGCAGATCTCTATGTGTTTAAGGATATAGCCAGCATGTAGAAACATGCCTTTAATCTCAATACCAACCTTAGAAGACCTGGAGGTCTGTATAGACAGTCAATGACAAGGAGGTCATGTGGTTGGGTATACAACTAATGAGAAGGCAGAACATAAAGTCAATAAAAGGACAGACACACAGGAAGTAGGCCTCTTTGCTGAGGGGAAGAACAGCAGTGGCAGTAAAGGGTAAGAAAGGGTTTTTAGCTCTTAACTCTTGCTCTGACCACTTGGGCTTTTAACTCTGCAATTGGCTCTGTGTTTCTTATTTAATAAGACTGATACACCTATAGTTAAACTGTTTTTATTATATGGAATGCAACACTGACTTCCCTTCCTAGAAACACACTTAGTTTTCAAGAGAGAACCAGTCTTCTTATTGAATAAGACTGTTATTCTACAAGAGTATGTTTTTTTGTAAGTGAAATAGGCATTGAATTTCCCTTCTGAAACTCATTTAAACCACATGCTTTCTCTTGTCATATGAAGAGCAGGTCTTTTTGGGTAAGCAAAGTCAGTGTTGGGCTCCCATTGACATACACAGTGGGAATACCACTGGAGTCTGTTCCCAGCAACTACAGTTCATTGGATGTAAGAGAAGCTACTCTTCTCATTAGTTTCCTAAGCCAAGTTATATATTGCCAGGAAAGCACAGTTCTTTTGTTCTTAGCAAGTGCCTTCTTCTGGCCATATTGGAAACACAGTAAAGAGAAGAGTGCTTCTTTCTCCAACATAGAGTATGTTTCTTGTAAGGGATATCAGGGTTGAGTTACACTTCCTAAACCGAGTTTAACCACATGCTTTCTCTTGTCCTAAGAAGAGCAGTTTTTTTTTTTCTGGTAAGCAAAATCACTGTTGGGCTCCCTTTGACATATACAATTGAAGTTCCACTCATGTCTGTCCCCAACAAGTACAGTGGATTGGATGCATGAGGAGCTACTATTCTTATCACTTTCCTAGGCAAAGTTGAAAGAGATATCGCCTGGGTCTTGAGAAAGCAGAATTCTTTTGTTCTGAGAAAGTGCCCCTTCTGACTGCATTGGAACCAAGGTAAAGACAAGAGTGCTTTTTTCCTCAAACATAGAATCTGTTTTTTGTAAGGGTACTCTGGGTTGAATTTCTCTTCCAAAACTGAGTTTAACCACATGCTGTCTCTTATCCTACGAATAGCAAGACTTTTCTGTAAGCAAAGTCACCATTGGGCTCTCATTGACATACACAGTGGGAATACCACTGACATCTGTTCCCAGCATGTACAGTGCATTGGATGAAAGAGAAGGTACTGTTCTCATCAGTATCTGAAACAGAGTTGAAAGAGTTATCGCCTGGGTTTCTGGGAAGCACAGTTCCTTTGTTCTGAGCAATCGCCCCCTTCTGCCGGCATTGGAAACACAGTAAAGAGAAGAGTGCTTCTTTGTCTAACACAGAGTGTATTTCTTGTAAGGGAACTCGAGGTAGAATTCCCCTTCCTAAACTGAGTTTTACCACATGCTGTCTCTTGTCCTAAGAACAGCAGTTCTTTTCTGGTCATCAAAGTCACTTTTGGCCTCTCTTTGACATACACAGTAGAAATACCACTGTTCCCAGCAAGTACAGTGCATTGGATGGATGAGAAGCTACTGTTCTTATCAGTTGCCTAATCAGAGTTGAAAGAGATATCTCCAGGGACTCAGAAAAACACAGTTCTTTAGTTCTGACCAAGCTCCCCCTTCTGGTTGCATTGGAAACACAGTAAAGAGAAGAGAACTTCTTTATTGCACACAGAGTGTGTTTCTTGTAAGGGAACTCAGGGATGAATTCCCATTCCTAAACTGAGTTTAACCACATGCTGTCTCTTGTCCTAAGAATAGCACTTTTTTTCTGGTAATAAAAGTCAGTGTTGGAGTCCTTTTGACATACACAGTTAAATACCTTGGCCTCTGTTCCCAATAAGTACAGTGCACTGTATGTAAGAGAAGCCACTGTTCTTGTCAGTTTCCTAGGAACATTTGAAAGGGATATCTCCAGGGTCTCGGAAAAGCAAAGTTCTTTAGTTCTGAGCAAGCTCCCATTTCTGACTGCATTGGAAACACATTAAAGAGAAGAGTGCTTCTTTCTCCAACACAGAGTGTGTTTTTTTTGTAAGAGAACTCGAGGTTGAATTTCCCTTCCACATCTCATTTTAACCACATGCTGTCTCTTAGCATATGAACAGCAGGTCTTTTCCAGTAATCAAATGAGTATTGGGCCCCATTACATACACAGTGGGAATACCACTGGCGTCTGTTCCCAGCAACTACAGTTCACTGGATGTAAGAGAAGCTTCTCTTCTATTATTTCCTAAGCAGAGTTGAAACAGATATTGCCTGGGTCTCAGAAAAGCACAGTTCTTTTGTTCTGAGCAAGTGCCTCTTCTGGTTGCATTGGAAACACAGTAAAGAGAAGAGTGCTTCTTTCTCAAACATAGTGTGTTTCTTGTAGGGGTACTAGGGAATGAATTCCCCTTCCTATGTTGTCTCTTGTCCTAAGAACAATAATTCTTTTCTGGCAAACAAAAACACCGTTGTGCTCAGTTTGAAATACACAGTGGAAATACCACTGACATCTGTTCTCAGCATGTACAGTGCTGATGGAAGTACAGATGGAAGAGAAGCTACTATTCTTATCAGTTTCCTAAGTAGAGTTAAAAGAGATGTCACCAGGGACTCAGGAATGCACATTTCTTTAGTTCTGAGCAAGATGCCCCTTCTGGCTCCCTTGGAAACACAATAAGAGAAGGGTCCTTTCTTAAACACAGAGTGAGTTTCTTGTAAGGGAACTCAGAGATGAATTCCCCTTCCTAAACTGGGTTTAACCACATCCTGTGTCTTGGCCTAAGAACAGCAGTTCTTTTCTTGTAATCAAAGTCACTGTTGGCTCCCAATGAAATACACAGTGGAAAAATCACTGGCATCTCTTCCCAGCAAGTACCAATCATTGGATATAAGAAAAGCTACTGTTACAACAGTTTTCTAAGCAGAATTGAAAAGTATATAGCCTGGGTCCTAGGAAAGCACAGTTCTTTTTTTCTGAGCAAGCTCTCCCTTCTGACTCTTTCCAAATACAGTAAAGAGAAGAGATGGTTTTTTCCAACACAGAATGTGTTTCTTGTAAGGAAACTTGGAGATGAACTCCCCTTCCTAAACTTAGTTTAACCACATTCTGATTATTGTCCTAAGAATAGCAGTTTTCTGGTAAACAAGGAAATGTTGGGCTCCCTTTGACATACACAGAGGAAATACCACTGACATCTGTTCCTAGCAAGTATAGTTCATTGGATGAAAGAACCTACTGTTCTTATCAGTTTATCTAAGCAGAGTTAAAAGAGATATCGTGAGGGTCTCAGAAAAGCACAGTTCATTACTTCTGAGCAAGAGGCCTCTTCTGGATTTCTTGGAAACACAGTAAAGAGAAGAGTACTTCTTTCTTGAACACAGAGTATGTTTCTCATAAGGGAACTCAGTGATGAATTACCCTTCCTAAACTGAGTTTAACCATATGTTGTCTCTTGAGTTAAGAACAGCAATTATTTTCTGGTAAGCAAAGTCACTATTGGGCTCCCATTGACATACACAGTGGGAATACCACTTGTCTCTGTTCCCAGAAAGTACAGTGCATTGGATGTAAGAGAAGTGACTGTCCTCATCAGTTTCCTAAGCAGAGTTGAAGGAGATATCACCAGGGTCTCGGAAAAGCACAGTTCATTAGTTCTGAGCAAACTCCACCTTCTGGCTGCCATGGAAACATAGGAAAGAGAAGAGTGCTTCTTTTTCGAACACAGAGTGTGTTTCTTGTAACGGAACTTAGGGATGAATTCTTCTTTTTAAACTGAGTTTAACCACATGCTGTGTCTTTTCCTAAGAACAGTAGTTCTTTTCTAGTAAGCAAAGTCACTGTTGGGCTTCCTTTGACATAAACAGTGGAAATTCCACTCACCTATGTTCTCAGCAAGTACAGTGGATTAGATGCAAGAGAAGCTACTGTTCTTATAAATTTGCTAAGCAGAATTGAATGAGATATCGCCTGGGTTTGAAAAAGCACAATTCTTTTGTTCTGAGCAAGTGCCCCCTTATAACTGCATTGGAACCACAGTAAAGAGAAGAGTGATTCTCTCTCCAACACAGAGTGTGTTTTTTATAAGTGAACTCAGGGTTCAATTCCTCTTCCTAAACTGAGTTTAACCACATGCTGTCTTTTATCCTATGAACAGCAGCCCTTTTCTGGTAAGCAAAGTCATTGTTGGTCTCCCACTGACATACACAGTGGGAATACCACTGGCCTCTGTCCCCAGCAAGTACAGTGCATTGGATGTAAGAAAGCTACTGTTCTCAAGAGTTTGTTAGGCAGGTTGAATGATATATCATGTGGGTCACGTGAATGTACAGTTCTTTGTTCTGAGCAAGCTCACTGTTCCTGCAATGTTGGAAACACTGTAAAGCATAAGAGTGCTTCTTTTTCAAAAGCAGAATGTGTTTATGGTAAGGGAACACTGTGTTCAATTCCCCTTCTTAAACAGAGTTTAATCAAACGTTGTCTCTTGTCCTACAAGCATCAGTTCCTGTGCTGAATTCCCCTTCTTAAACAGAGTTTAATTAAACCTTGTCTCTTGTCCTACAAGCATCAGTTCCTTTCTGTTAACCAAAGTCACTATTGGGCTCCCAGTGAGATACACAGTGGAAATACCACACTCGTCTGTTCTCAGCAAGTGCAGTGGATTAGGTTTAGGGAAGCTGCTGTTCTTATCAGTTTACTAAGCAAACTAAGAAAAGGATACAGACCATGTGTAGGAAGCATAGGTCTTTTGTTCTCAGCAAGCTTGCTGTTCTTACTGGATTAGAAACACTGTAACCAGTGCTTCTTTTTCAAAAGCAGAGTGTGTTTCATGTAGGGGAGCTCAGTGTTGATTTCCACTTCCTAATTGCACATGCTGGCTCTTTTCCTAGGAGCACCAGTTCTTTATGGTAAGCAACATCACTTTTGAACTCCCATTGCAGTGGAAATACCATGCACGTCTATTCCCTGTAGCTAGAGTTTTCCTGCCTGGCCCATAGTCAGGACAAATCTCTCTCATCAACCAGTCCCACACCTGATCAGACCCAACCAAGTAAACACAGAGACTTATATTGCTTACAAATTGTATGGCTGTGGCAGGCTTCTTGCTAACTGTTCTTATAGCTTAAATTAATCCATTTCCATAAATCTATATCTTGCCACATGGCTTGTAGCTTACCGCCATCTTACAAGCTGCTTGTCCTGGCGGCGGCTGGCAGTGACCTTCTGCCTTCCTGTTCTTTCTTTTCTCCTCTCTGTTAGTCCCGCCTATACTTCCTGCCTAGCCACTGGCCAATCAGTATTTTATTTATTGACCAATCATAGCAACAAATTTGCCATACAGAACATCCCACAGCAATTACCAGCAAGTGCAGTGCTTTGCATGTAAAATAAGCTCCTGTTCTTATCAATTTCCTAAGCAGAGTTGAACTAATATGGTCCGTGTGTGTAGGAAGCACAGTTCTTTTGTTCTGAGCAAGCTCACTGTTCCTGCTGTATTGAAAACACTGTAAAGCAGAACAGTGCTTGTTTCTCAATAACAGAGTGTGTTTTTTGGAAGGAATCTCAGTGTTGTATTCCACTTCCTGAACGGAGTTGAATTACATGCTGTCCTTGTCCTAGGAGCACCAGTTTGTTTCTGGTAAGCAATGCCACTATTGGTCTTCATTGAGATACCCAATGGATATACAACTCACATCTCTTCCCAGCAAGTGAAGTGCATTAGATGTAAGAGAAGCTTCTGTTCTTATCAGTTTCCTAAGCACAGTTGATATAGATATGGTCCATGTGTGTAGGAAGCAAAGTTCTTTTGTTCTGAGCAAGTTCACCTTTCCTGATGGATTGGAAATACTGTAAAGTAGAAGAGTGCTTCTTTCTCAAAAGCAGAGTGTGTTTCTTGTACGGGAACTCAGTGTTGAATTCCCCTTCATAAATTGAGTTGAATCACATGCTCTATCTTGTCCTATGAGCAAAAGTTCTTTTTGAGTAAGGAAAGTCACTATTGGTCTGCCATTGAGATCCATAGTGGAAATGGCTCTTGTGTCTGTTCCCAGGGGGGAAAGTGCATTGAATGTAAGAGAAGCTGCTGTTCTTATCAGTTTCATATTCAGAGTTGAACTAGATATGGTCTGTATGTTTAAGAAGGACAGTTTTTTCTTCTGAGAAAACTCACTGTTCCTGTTGTATTGGAAACCAAGAAAAGCAGAAGAGTGCTTGTTTTTCATTTTAAGAGTGTGTTTCTTGTAAGGGAACTCTGATTTGATTTTCCTTCATAAATGAAGTTGAATAACATTCTGTCTCTTTTCCTACAAGCAACAGTTCTTTTCTGGGTAGCAAAGTCACTATTGGACTCCCATTGATTTACACAGTAGAAATACCACTAGCATCATTTTCCAGCAAGTAGAGTGCATTGGGTGTAAACAAAGCTGCTGTTCTTATCATTATACTAAGCAGAGTTGAAATACAATGGCCCATGTGTGTAGGAAGAACAGTTGTTATGTTCTGAGCAAGCTCCCTGTTCATGCTGTATTGGAAAAACTGTAATGCAGAAGAATGCTTTTTTCAGAAGCTAACTGTGTTTCTTGTAAAGAAAGTTAGTGTTGAATTACCCTTTCTAAACAGAGTTGAATGTCATGCTGTCACTTGTCCTACAAGTAACAGTTCTTTTCTGGTGAGCCTAGTCACTATTGGCTCTCATGGAGATACACAGTGGAAATAGTACTCTTTTCTGTTCCCAGCAATTGCATTCAATTGGAGTGAAGAAAAGCTGTTAATATTAACAATTTTCTGAGCAGAGATGAACCAGATATGGCCCGTGTGTGTAGGAAGCAGAGTACTTTTGTTCTGAGCAAGCTAACTGTTCTTCTTGTATAAGAAACACTGTAAAGCAGAAGAGCGCTTCTTTCCCTAAAAGCAGAGTGTTTCTAGTAAAGGAACTCAGTGGTGAATTCCTCTTATTAAACGGAGTATAATCACATGCTGTCTCTTGTCCCAGGAACAACAGTTCTTTGCTCGAAAGCCTAATTACTATATGGCTCCCATTGAGATACACTGTGGAAATAGCACTCGTGTCCATTCCCAGCAAGTGTAGTGCATTGGATGCAAGAGAAGCTGCTGTTCTTATCAGTTTTTTAAGCAAAGTTGAAATAGATATGGCCTGTGAGTGAAGGAAGCACAGTTCTTTGTTTCTGAGTAAGCTCGCTATCCTGCTGTATAGGAAACACTGTAAAGCAGACCAGTGCATCTTTTTCAAAGCTGAGTGTGTTTCTTGTAGGGAAAGTCAGTGTTAAATTATCCTTACTAAACAGAGTTGAATCACATGCTGTCTCTTGTCCTACAAGAAACAGTTCTTTTCTGGTAATCCTAGTCACGATTGGGCTCCCAATTGAGAAACACAGTGGAAATAGCAATCACTTCTGGTCCCAGGAATAGCATTGCATTGAACAGAAGAGAAGCTGTTGTTTTTACCAACTTCATAAGCACAGTTGAACTAGAAATGGCCCATGTGTGCAGGAAGCAGAGTTATCTTTTTCTGAGCAAGATTACTTTTCTGGCTCTATAGAAAACACAGTAGAGTAGAAGAGTGCTCATTTCTCAAAAGCAGACTGTGTTTCTTAAAAGGGAATTTAGTCTTGAATTCCCCTCCATAAATGGAGTTGAATCACGTGCTGTGGCTGGTTTTATGAGGAACAGTTCATTTCTGGTAAGGGGAATCACTATTTGGCTCCCATTGAGATAAACAGTGGAAATAACACTAGCGTCTGTTCCCAGGAAAAACAGTGCATTGGATACAAGAGGATCTACTGTTCTTCTCAGTTTCCTAAGCAGAGTTGAACTAGATATGGCCTGTGAGTGTAGGAAGCACAGTACTTTTATTCTGAGCAAGCTCACACTTCTGGCTGTATAGGAAAAAAAGTAGAGTAGAAGAGTGCTCTTTTCTGAAAAGCAGAGTGTGTTTCTTGCAAGGCAACCCAGTGCTGAATTCTACTTCATAAACGGAGTTGAATCACATGATGTCTTTTGTCCTACCAGCAACAGTTCTTTGCAGGTAAGGAAAGTCACTATTGGGTTGCCATTGAGATACACATAGGAAATGGCACTCGAGTCTATTCCCAGAAAATACAGTACATTAGGTGGAAGAGAAGCTACTGTTGTACAAAGTTTCCTAAGCAGAGTTGAACTAGATATAGTCCGTGTGTAGGAAGCAAAGTTATTTTTTTCTGAGCAAGCTCACTGTTCTGGCTTTCTAGGAAACACAGTGGAGTAGTAGAATGCACTTTTCTAAAAAGCAGAGTGTCTTTCTCTTAAGGCAAACCAGTGTTGAATTCCTCTTGATAAACGGAGTTAATTCACATGTTGTCATTTGTCCTATGAGTAACAGTTCATTTCTGGTAAATAAAGACACTATTTGGGTCCCATTGAGATACACAGTGGAAATGGCACTCGTGTCTGTTCCAGCAAGAACATTGCTATACATGGAAGAGAAGCTACTTTAGTGCTCAGTTTCCTAAGCAGATTTGTACTAGATATGCTCAGAGTATTTAGAAAGCACAGTTCTTTTGTTCTGAGCAAGTTCACTGTTCTGAAAGTATAGGAAACAAAATAGAGTAGAAGATTGCTCTTTTCTCAAAAGCAGAATGTGTTTCTCAAAAGGGAACTCAGTGTTTAATTCCCTTTAATTAATGAAGTTGAATCACAGGTGGTGTCCTGTCCTTTGAGCAACAGTTCTTTTTGAGTAAAGAAAGGCACTATTCAATTCCCATTGAGATACACAGTGAAAATGGCACTGGTAATGGTACCCATCAAGTACAGTGCATTGGATAAAAGAGAAGTTATGGTTTTTCTCAGTTTCCTAAGCACAGTTGAACTAGATATGGCCCCTGTGTGTAGGAAGCACAGTTCTTTGGTTCTGAGCAAGATCACTGTTCTGGCTCTATAAGAAACACAGTAGAGTAGAAGATGCTCCTTTCTCAAAAGCAGAGTGTGTTTCTTGTAAGGCAAGCTAGTGTTCAATACCCCTTCCTAAACAGAGTTGAATCACATGCAGTTTCTTGTCCTACCAGCAACAGTTTTTTTCTTGTAGGTAAGGAAAGTCACTCTTATGCTCCCATTGACATACACAGTGCAAATAGCACTCATGTCTTTTCCCAGCAAGAACAGTGTATTGGACAGAAGAGAAGCTAATGTTCTTGTAAGTTTCCTAAGCAGAGTTGAACTAGATATGGCCCGTGTGTATAGGAAGCACAGTTCTTTTGTTCTGAGCAAGCTCACTGTTCTGGCTCTAAAGAAAATACAATAGAGTAGAAGAGTACTCATTTTTCAAAAGCAGAGTGTGTTTCTTGTAAGGCAAGCTAGTGTTCAAATCCCCTTCATAAATGGAGTGGAATCAAATGCAGTTTCTTGTCCTATGAACAATAGTTCTTTTCTGGTAAGGAAAGTAACTTTTGCACTCCCAATGACATACAAAGTGCAAATAGCACTCCCATCTGTTCCCAACAAGAAAAGTGTAATGGATGAAAGAGACGCTACTGTTCTGGTCATTTTCTAAGCAGAGTTGAACTAGATATGTCCCAGGTGTGTAGGAAGCCCAGTTGTTTTGTTCTGAGCAAGCTCACTGTTCTGGATCTATAAGAAACACAGTAGAGTAGAGGATGCTCCTTTATCAAAAGCAGAGTATATTTCTTGTAAGACCAGCTAGTATTCAATTTCCCTTCATAAATGGAGTTGATTCTTGTCCTATGAGCAACAGTTCTTTTCTGGCAAGGAAAGTCACTATTGTGCTCCCATTGACATACACAGTGAAAATTGCACTCATGTCTTTTCCCAGAAAGTACAGTGTATTGGATGGAAGAGAAACTACTGTTCTTGTCATTTCATAAGCAGAGTTGAACTAGATATGGCATGAGTGTATAGGAAGCACAGTTTTTTTGTTCTGAGCAAGCTCACTGTACTGATTCTAAAGGAAACACAGTAGAATAGAAGAATGCTCTTTGTCAAAAGCAGAGTGTGTTTCTTGTAAGGTAAGTTAGTGTTCCATTCCCCTTCATAAACAGAGTTGAATCACATGCAATTTCTTGTCTTACCATCAACAGTTTTTTTCTTGTAAGGAAAGCACTCGTGTGTGTTCCCATTTATTACAGTGTATTGGATGGAGGAGAAGCAACTGTTCTTGTCAGTTTCTTATGCAGAGTTGAACTAGATATGGCCTGTGTGTGCAGGAAGCACAGCTCTTTTGTTGTGACCAATCTCACTATTCTGGTTCTACAGGGAACACAGAGTAGAAGAGTGCTCCTTTCTCAAAAGCAGAGTGTTTCTTGTAAAGCAAACTGGTTCAATTCCTCATATAAACAGAGTTGAGTCATATGCAGTTCCTTGTCCTATGAGTGACAGATCTTTTCTGGTAAGGAAAGTCACTATTGCGCTCCCATTGACATACATAGTGCAAATAGCACTCGCCTCTGTTCCCAGAAATTACAGTGTATTGGACAGAAGAGAAGCTACTGTTCTATTCAGTTTCCTAAGCAGAGTTGAACTAGATATGGCCTGTGTTTGTAGGAATTGCGGTTCTTTAGTTCTGAGCAAGCTCACTGTTCTGGCTGTATAGTAAACACACTAGAGAGTCCCCCTTTCTCAAAAACTGAGTGTTTTTCTTGTAAGACAAATTAGTGTTCAATTTCCCTTCATAAACGGAGTTGAATCACATGCAGTTTCTTGTACTAGCAGCAACAGTTCTTTTCTGGTAAGGAAAGTCACTGTTCAGCTCCCATTGACATACACAGTGCAAATAGCACTCACATCTGTTCCCCACAAGTACAGAGTATTGGATGGAAGAGACGCTAAGGTTTTTGTCACTTTCCTCAGCAGAGTTGAACTAGATACGTGTGTGTAGGAAGCAGAGTTATTTTGTTCTGAGCATGCTCACTATTCTGGCTCTATAGGAAACACAGTAGGGTAGAAGAGTGCTCTTTTCTGAAAAGCAGAGTGTCTTTCTTGTAAGGCAACCCAGTGATAAATCTCCCTTCAAAAAAGAAGTTGAATCACTTGCTGTCGTTTTTCCTAGGAGCATCAGTTCTTTTCTGTTAAGGAAATTCACTATTTGGCTCCTTTTGAGATACACAGTGGAAATGGCACTCATTTCTGTTCCCCGCAAGAACTGTGATTTACATGGAAGAGAAGCAACTCTTGTGTTCAGTTAACTAAACCCAGTTGTACTAGATATGGCTGGTGTGTTTAGAAAGCACAGTTCTTTTTTCCTGAGAAAACACACTGTTCTGAATGTATAGGAAACACAGTAGAGTAGAAGAGTGCTCTTTTCTCAAAAGAAGATTGTATTTCATATAATTCAACCCAGTGTTGATTTCCCTTTAATAAACCGAGTTGAATCACATGTTGTCTCTTGTACTATGAGCAACAGTTCTTTTTGGGTAAAGAAAGGTACTATTAGGCTCCAATTGAGATACACAGTGAAAATGCGTCTTTATCCAGCAAGTACAGTGTGTTTGATGGAAGAGAAGCTATGGTGTTTTTCAGTTTCCTAAGCAGAGTTGAACTAGATAATGCCCCTGGGTGTAGGAAGTCGAGTTGTTTTGTTCTGATACTGCTCACTGTTCTGGCTTTATAGGAAACACAGTAGAGTAGAAGAGTATTCCTTTCTAAACACAATTGTGTTTCTTGTAAGGCACTCAGTGTTATTTTTCCCCTTCATAAGCAGAGTTGAAGCACATGCTGTCTCTTGTCCTATGAGGAACAGTGCTTTTCTGATAAGGAAAGACTTTATTGGTCTTCAATTGACATACTGAGTGTAAGTGGCACTCACTCACTACAGTGCATTGGATGGAAGAGAAGCTATGGTGCTTCTCAGTTTCCTAAGAAGAGTTGAACTAGATATGGCCCATGTGTGTGGAAAGCACATTTCATTTGTTCTGAGCATGCTCATTCTTCTGACTCTATAGGAAACACAGTAGGGTAGAAGAGTGCTCTTTTGAAAAGCACAGTGTGTTTCTTGTAACACAACTCAGTGTTAATTTCCCCTTCATAAACGGAGTTGAATCATATGGTGTATTTTGTCCTACGAGCAACAGTTGTTTTCAGGTAAGAAAAGTAATATAGGGCTCCCATTGAGAAACACAGTGCAAATAGTACCCATGTACATTACCCAGCAAATAGAGTGCATTGGATGCAAGAGAAGCTACAGTTCTTCTCATTTTGTAAGCAGCATTGAACTAGTTATGGCCTGTGTGTGTAGGAAGCACAGTTCTTTTGTTGTGAGCAAGCTTACTGTTCTGGCCCTATAGGAAACACAGTAGAGTAGAAGAGTGCTCATTTCTCAAAAACAGAGTGTGTTTCTTGTAGGGTAAGATAGTGTTCAATTCCCCTTCATAAATGGAGTTGAATCACATGCAGTTTTTTGTCCTACAAGAAAAGTTCTTTTCTAGTAAGGAAAGTCACTATTGTGCTCCCATTGACAAACACAGTACAAATAGAACTTGCGTCTATTCCCAGCAAGTACAGTGTATTGGATGAAGGAGAAGCTCCTGTTCTTGTCAGTTTCCTAAGCAGAGTTGAACTATATATGGCCCATGTGTGTAGGAAGCACAGTTGTTTTGTTCTGAGCAAGCTCACTGTTCTGGCTCTATGAGAAATACAGTAGAGTAGATGATGGTCCTTTCTTAAAAGCAGAGTGTGTTTCTTGTAAGGCCAGCTAGTATTTTATTCCCCTTCAGAAATGGAGTTGAATCACATGCAGTTTCTTGTCCTATGAGTAACAGTTCTTTTCGGGGAAGGGAGGTCACCATGGGCTTCTTTGTGATACAGTGAAAATAGCCCAGGCGACTGTTCCCAGCAAGTACGGTCATTGAATGTTAGAGAAGCTAAGGTTCTTCTTAGTTTCCTAAGCAGAGTTGAGCTAGATATAGCCCGTGTGTATAGGAAGCACAATTCTTTTGTTCAGAGCAAGCTCACTGTTCCGGCTTTATAGGAAACACAGTAGAGTAGGAGAGTGCTCTTTTCTAAAAGCAGAGTGTGTTTCTTGTAAGGCAACTCAATGTTAATTTCCCCTTCATAAATGGAGTTGAAACACATGTTGTCTCTTGTCCTATGAGCAACAGTTTTGTTCCATAATGAAAGTCACTATTGGGCTCCTATTGAGAAATACTGTGAAAATATCACGTGTCTGTTCGCAGCAATTACAGTGCTTTGGATGTAAGAGAAACTATGGTGTTTCTCAGTTTCCCAAGCAGAGTCAAAATAGATATGGCCTGTTTGTTTGGAAGCACAGTACTATTATTCTGAGCATGCTCACTGTTCTGGCTCTATAGGACCACAGTAGAGTAGCAGAGTGCCCCTTTCTCAAAAGCAGTGTGTGTTTTTTTGTAAGGCAACTCAGTGTTAATTTCTACTTTATAAATGGAGTTGAATCCCATGTTGTCTCTTTTTCCACCTCCAAAAATTTTTGTTTGGTAAAGAATGTCACTATTGGGCTCGAATGAGATACACAGGAAAAATTCAACCGGCATGTGTTCCCAGCAGGTACAGAGCATGGAATGCAAGAGAATCTACAGTTCTTCTCAGTTTCCTAAGCATAGTTGAACTAGATATGGCCTGTGGGTATAGGAAGCACAGTTCTCTTGTTCTGAGAAAGCTCATTTTTCTGGGTCTATAGGAAACACAGTAGAGTAGAAGAGTGCCTCATTCTCAAAAGCAGAGTGTGTTTCTTGTAAGGCAACTCAGTGTTACTTTTCCCTCATAAATGGAGTTGAATCACATGCTGTCTCTTGCCATAAAAGTAAAAGGTAAGGAAAGTCAATGTTGAGCTCCCATTAAATATACAGTGAAAATAGCACCTGCATCTGTTCCCAGCAAGTACAGTGCATTCCATGTAAGAGAGGCCTTGGTTCTTCTCAGTTTCCTATGCAGAGTTGACCTGGATATGGCGCGTGTGTGTAGGAAGCACAATTCTTTTGTTGTGAGCAAGCTCGCTGTTCTGGCTCTATAGGAACCACAGTAGAGTAGAAGAGTGCTCCTTTCTCAAAAACATAGTGTGTTTCCTGTATGGCAACTCAGTGTTAATTTCCCCTTCATAAATGGATTTGAATCACATGCTGTCTCTTGTTCCATAAGCAACAGTCCTTTTTTATTTAAGGAAAGACACTATTGTGCTCCCATTGAGATACACATTGCAAATACCACCTGTGTCTGTTCCCAGCAAATATAGTGCATTGGATGTAAGAGAAGTGCTACGGTTCTTCTCAGTTTGTTAAGCATAGTTGAAGTAGATATGGCCCATGTGTGCAGGAAGGACAGTTCTTTTGTTGTGAGCAATCTCACTGTTCCGGCTCTATGGGAAACACAGTACAGGAGAAGTGTGCTCCTTTCTCAAAAGCAGAGTGTGTTTCTTGTAAAGCAACTCTATGGTGGTATTTTATTTGTACTGAAATGTGATTTTCATTGTATGTTAATAAGTAAAGTTGCCCGGGGGTCAGAGATATTAGAGCCATAGCAAGAGTGTGGTGGTGGTGGTGCACGCCTTTAATCCCAGCACTTGGTAGAAGAGGTAGGTTGATCTCTGTGTGTTCAGGGATACAGCCAGCATTGGAGACATACGCCTTTAAGACCTGGGGGGCTGTACTAACAGGCAGTGATGAGGCAGTCATGTGTTTGGGTTTACCACCAATGAGAAGGCAGAACAGAAAGACAATTTAAAGACATACACACAGGAAGTAGCTCTCTTTTGGGGAGGTAGGAGCACCACAGGAGGTAAGGTTTTAGCTCTGATCTCTGACCTCTTGGCTTTCTCTTTTACATTGGTTCTGTGTTTCTTATTTAATAAGACATTTGGTTACATCAACATGTGGCACCCAACATTAAAAACTGCTTGGCTTGGCGACAGGTCCAGTTTTCCTAAAGGGTGACCAGTTCCCTAACCTGGGCAGCTGGCTCCCTAGTCTGAGCAGCCGGCTCCCTAGCCCGGGCCCAGGTCTGCTTGGCCTCAGGCTGGACTAACTGTGAGCTATTTGCTTAAAGCCGGTGCTACAAACAACTCAGGCCTACCCTGCAGCACAGAGCATCTGCCTGTAAAGCCAACACACATGGTTGGAGCTTAAGGAAGCCAGAGCCAAGCCTTGACTCAGCACAAGAGGGAACACGTGGCTGGATTTAAGCTTTAGCCAGGTATGCTTTCTTTCATTCTCTCTCTCTCTCTCTCTCTCTCTCTCTCTCTCTCTCTCTCTCTCTCTCGATTCACACCTTGGACAGTAGGTGGCTGTTTTGAAATTTCCTCAGATTTCTACTGTTCTATGCAGATTTGGTAAGTCATAACATATCAGATATTCTAAAGGAAACTATTTAAAAGAGAAATTTTTCCACATTTAAAAAAAAATGGGTTTTATGTATACATTGGAAGAAAATAGGGTTTTGTTTGAAATTTTAGGCAGTCTGACAATGGAACAACTATATGAGAAGATTAGTATTGTTGGAATTATGCAGTTTATCACTATGCTTATCCTCATTTTACTATTTAAAAAGATAGTCAATTTAAGTGCCCGGATGGCAGCTTTAGAAAAACTTGTTAAACCTGTTAAAATTCAGACAGAAGAAATTAACAGCGAGGTTGTTTCAAGTTTGGATCATAAGGTTACAGAAAGAAAGCCTGGTTTCACACAGTCACCCTTCATTTATCCTGTAACCCTACAGCAGTTGCCTGATCAAATGACTACACAAAATATTTGGGCTCCAATTGAAATGTTGGATTTAAAAAGGTTTAAGGAGGCAATAGTATCTTATGGCTTGCATTCCCCATATGTAAAGCAAATGTTAAACTCTTGGTGAACATATAATAGGGTTGTACCACAGGACTGGTCAGAGTTGGCACAAGCTCTTCTTGAACCCAGACAGAGGCTTCAATTTTTAACTTGGTTCAAGGGTGAAGCTAAAAACATAGAAAAACAACGGAGGGATAAAGGGATACAAGTTTGCCAGGATCAGCTTATTGGAGAAGGCCAATATGCTTCAGTACAAACACAATGTTTATATGATGTCCAAACCCTAATTTTATGTCGAACGGCAGCCTTGAATGCATGGGACAGAGTTGAGGAACCAGGAAAAAAACTGAGTCATTTACAAATGTTATGCAAGGCCCAAAAGAATCTTTCACAGATTTTTTTTTTTTTACAAAGACTGGCTTTAGCAATAAAGAGAATGGTCCCAGATTCAGATGCTAGTAAGATAATAATTGAATCTTTGGCCTTTGAGAATGCGAATGCAGCATGAAAAGGAATAATCAGGCTGTTAAAGGCAAGATCTGCACCTTTGGAAGATTGGATTAGGGACATGGTTAATATTGAGGCTCATGAGCATGATGATATATGGGTAGGATAAGCAATTTTAAAAGGTTTGAGGAATGTTCGATGTTTTGGATGTGGAAAGCAAGGACATTTGAAAAGGGACTGTAAACAGGTCATTCCTAGAAACAATGTTTCTTCAAGGAACAATGGCAACAGAATGCCCCTTCCTCCTGGAGTATGCATATTTTGTGGTAAGGGAAAACTCTGGACCAAGGAATGTAGATCAACAAAGGACAGAAAGAGTAATCCTTTGCCTCAGTCTTTGGGAAACTCCCAGAGGGGCCTCATGCAGGCCCCCATAGCAAATCCAGTTCAAACCTTTCCTGCAGCCATAGAGCCCTACTCAGAGCAATTAAATAACCAAATGCCTATTGGAATAAATCATGCTGGTCAGGATAATGAAACAGAGAGAACAGAAAATTCAGGAGAAAACATAAAGAAAATTTTTTAGCAAACTTCTATTAATGAACAAAGACCAAAATTAACGATAAAAATAAATGGTGTTTTGTTGTCTTGTCTGGTAGACACAGGTGCGGACCTTACCATAATTGTACCAGAATTTTGACATCCAACATGGCATGTTCAAGAGGTAAACATTCAACTGTTAGGAATTGGGACATTATCTCAGGTGAAACAGACTGCAAGATGGCTGGAATGTATAGGTCCAGAAGGACAGAGAGGAAAATTAAAACCATATGTGGCTAACATAGCTATGAACCTGTGGGGTCGAGACTTGTTGCAACCATGGAATACTCAGATTAACATCCCTCCAATCTCAGAAACAAATCATAAACTAGCACATGTTTCTGAGAAAATATTAGAAGATATTGTTCTAATGAGTGATCACCAGTCATCCATATGATACAAGAACAGGGCACAACAACTGATGATCTTCCAAAGACACCAAGAGCTCTATCTTTAAAATGATTAACAGACAAGCCTGTATGGGTTCAGCAATGGCCTTTGACAACAGAGTAACTCCAGGCTTTAGAAGAGCTGATAGAAGAACAGTTAAATGCTCAGCATATTGAAGAATCAACCAGCCCTTGGAATTCTCCTGTATTTGTTATTAAATGAAATCTGGTAAATGGAGAATGTTAACAGACCTTAGAGCAATTAACAAAGTAATTCAGCCAGTGGACTCTCTACAATCTGGAATTCCTTTGCCTACTCTGTTACCAAAAGGATGGCCTCTCATAGTTATTGATTTAAAAGACTGTTTCTTTTCAATACCCTTACAAGAAAAAGACAGAGAAAGATTTGCTTTCACAGTGCCTACTTATAATGATTCTCAACTGGTTAAAAGATTTCAATGGATTGTCCTCCCACAGGGAATGTTGAATAGCCAAACTCTGTGCCAAAATTTTGTAAAAAAAGCCATGGGAAGTGATATGTAAAAAATTTCCTAAATCTATAATTTATCATGATATGGATGATCTTTTACTAGCTGACTCAAATGCAGAATCTTTAGAAAGAATGTTTGAAGAAGTAAAGAAAATTTTGCCTTGCTGGGAATTAAAAATTGCTCCAGAAAAGATACAAAGAGAAATGTCTATTAATTATTTAATATATAAAATAGAGATACAAACAATTAGACCCCAAAAGGTGCAAATTAGGATAGATAGACTACAGACCGTTAATGTCTTTCAAAGATTATTTGGAGATATTTCTCATCTATGAACTATTGTTGGGGTAAAAAATGATGAACTACTAATTTGTTCAAAACCTTAGAAGGTGACAATGACTTAAATAGTCCAAGAGAATTATCACCTGAAGTTGAGAAAAAATTGGCCTTGGTAGAAAAGAAAATACATGAAGGGCACGTGGATTGAATTGATCCGAAGCTGGATTGCATTTTCGTTATTTTACCTTCTAGGCATTCTGCTACTGGAATATTAATGCAGAGCGAAAAGATTTTATATTGGAATGGATATATTTAACAAATAAACCAAATAAAAAATTAAAAACTTATGGGAAAAAAATCTCTGACTTGATTTGGAAAGGAAAATTGAGCTTTCGTCAGTTAGTAGGAATAGACCCAGCAGAAATTGTCATACCTTTAAATAAGGAGGACATTGAAAAATTATGGATAGCAAGTGAACCTTGGCAAAGAGCTTGCAGTAATTTTTTGGGAGAAATTAACAGCAAATATCCAAAAAGCGAAAGAGTTGATCTTTTAAAGAGAGCTGATTGGATCTTGCTTCAAATTGTATGGGAAAAACCCATATCTGGAGTTTGTACATTTTATACAGATGCCAACAAACAAGGAAAGGCAGGTTACAAATCAGAAAATTTAAGTAAAGTGGTTCAAAGTCCTTATAATTCAGTTCAAAAATCAGAATTGTATGCTATTCTGTTGGTATTAATGGATTTTTCAGAACCTCTCAACATAGTAACTGACTGTCATATGCTGAAAGAGTATTACATATTGAGACTGCAGAATTTATCTCTGATGCTTCACAATTAACTTCACTATTTATTCAATTACAAGATCCAATCAAGAAAAGGAGTCATCCTTTATATATAACTTACATCTGACCTCATAGTGGTCTGCCAGGCCCTCTAGCACAAGGCAATAATGAGACTGATAAATTATTGATAGGAAATATGCTGGAGGCCTCCAAATTTCATAAAAAACATGTCAATAGTAAAGGTTTAAAAAAGGATTTTTCCATAACCTGGCAACAAGCCAAGGAAGTAGTAAAGAAATGTCCTACTTGTTCCTTCTAAAATCAAACACCATTACCAGCAGGATGTAACCCAAAGATACTCACAGGCATGAAATCTGACAGATTGTCTTGTTTCATTTTGCAGAATTTGGAAAATTGAAATATGTACACCATACCATTGATACTATTCAGGATTTCAATGGGCAACTGCTTTGAGTTCTGAAAAAGCTGATTCTGTAATCACTCATTTGCTAGAAGTTATGGCCATCATGTGTATACCTGTACAAATCAAAACTGACAATGCTCCATCATATGTCTCTGTTAAAATGAAACAGTTTTTTGCTTCTTATAGTATAAAGCATATTACAGGTATACCACATCATCCTACAGGTCAAGCAGTTATAGAAAGATCAAACAGAACTCTAAATGATATGCTAAATAAACAGAAAGGGGTAATAAAACCCCCCATAAATAGACTGCATAATGTTCTTTTAACTTTGAATTTTCTTAATGCCAATGAGAAAGGAACAACAGCTGCATAGAGACATTGGATAACAGAAAAAAAAACTACAGAATTAAATCAGCCTATATACTTTAAGGATGTGCTGACCTCAGAATGGAAAACAGGGTATGTATTATGTTGGGGACGAGGTTTTGCTTTTGTTTCTACAAAACAAAAGCGGTGGGTACCATCAAAATTGATAAAGGTACGATTTAAAAAGAGAAACCTCTTAATTACAGGAGGTGATAGTTCATCAACCAGCATGAACATCCAATTTAAACTAACTTGTACCAGTAACACATGCCTTTTCATTTAATCAGATATTAACTTGCCAAAAACGAACATCCCCAAAATTAGTCTTGGGGAAAGGTTTTTGTTTTTGTCTTTTAGGAGAATGAAGGCTAAGGAATCATGAAGAACACTGGACAAATGAGACAACTGAAGAAAAGGGACAAATCATCTATCCCAGGAAACAGAGTGAAATGGCGTATGGGTATATATTATCTAAAAAATTTTATGTCTTCCTAAATGTTTGTTTCTGCTTTTCTCTAAAGATTTCACGCTATTGGTCTTTTAATCGTCCCAGTTCAATTAAAGTTTAAAGCTGACTGTGGAGTTGGAGAATGGCTCTCTCCTTCTTTAAACTCAAGCATGTTCTTGAAAGGAAAATGCAAACTCCCTGTATCATGCCAGAATAAAAGAGCCATCTTCTGCTACGGGACAGGACAGAAGCCAAATTAATTAAGGGACTATTCTCTTACTAATCTCAACTCTTTGATTCAATTCTGATTCTTTAAACTTTTCTTAAAGTATAAATTTTACATCAAAATATATAAGATTAATATATATAAATATATATATATTAAACTTTGTTAAGATATAAATGATCATATAGAGTACTAAATAACTCTAAAAAAAGGCTTCAATTAGCTGCATATATATGTCTTTGTGTTCGAGTCTCATCATTTTTCTGCAAGAAATCACGAGCAGGCCTAACATCAACTGAAGTCTCCATGAAAAGATGGAGCCCCACAACAAGACAAATTCCACATGGACAATAATAATATCATTAAGCTCACAAACATCATCTACAGATCAGCTTTGAACTAAAGAGGCTCAGCGAAAATTTGAGATGACTACTCCTAAACGGAGTAAAATCACATTCAGTTTCAAGTTCTAGCAGAAAGTGTTAATTCAGGGTAAGAACACCACTCTTGTGCTATTCTGGCCATACACAGTGCAAATAGCATTCGCGTCTGTTCCCAGCAAGTACAGTGTAGTGGACTGAAGAGAAGCTCCTGTTTGACTTAGTTTCCAATACTGAGTTGAACTAGATATGCCCCGTTTGTGCAGGAAGCACAGTTCTTTTGTTTTGAGCTAGCTCACTGTACTGGCCCTATAGGAAACACAGTAGAGTGCAAGAATGCCCTTTTCTCAAAAGCAGAGTGTTTTTCTTGTATGGCAAACTAGGGTTCAATAAAACTCCTAAACGGAGTTGAATCACATTCAGTTTCAAGTTCTAGCAGCAAATGTTAATTCAGGGTAAGAACACCACTCTTGTGCTATTCTGGCCATACACAGTGCAAATAGCATTTGCATCTGTTCCCAGCAAGTACAGTGTATTGGACTGAAGAGAAGCTCCTGTTTGACTTAGTTTCCAATAATGAGTTGAACTAGATATGCCCGTTTGTGTAGGAAGCACAGTTCTTTTGTTCTGAGCTAGCTCACTGTACTGGCCCTATAGGAAACAAGTAGAGTGCAAGAATGCCCTTTTCTCAAAAGCAGAGTGTTTTTCTTGTATGGCAAACATGGGTCATTTAAACTTCCTAAACGGAGTTGAATCACATTAGTTACAAGTTCTAGCAGCAAGTGTTAATTCAGGGTCAAAACAGCACTCTAGTGCTATTCTTGCCATATACAGTGCAAATAGCATTCGGTCTGTTCCCAGCAAGTACAGTGTATTACACTGAAGAGAAGCTCCTGTTTGACTTAGTTTCTAATACTGAGTTGAACTAGATATGCCCCGTTTGTGTAGGAAGCACAGTTCTTTTGTTTTGAGCCAGCTCACTGTACTGGCTCTATCAGAAACAGAGTATATTGCAAGAATGCCATTTTCTCAAAAGCAGAGTGTTTTCCTTGTATGGCAAACTAGGGTTCAATTAAACTTCCTAAATGGAGTTGAATCACATTCAGTTTCAAGTTCTAGCAGCAAGTGTTAATTCAGGGAGAGAACAAAACTTTTGTGCTATTCTGGCCATACACTTGCAAATAGCATTCACGTCTGTTCCACGCAAGTACAGTGTATTTCACTGAAGAAAAGATCCTGTTTGACTTAGTCTCCAATATTAAGTTGAACTAGATATGTCTGGTTTCTGTAGGAGAACAGTTCTTTTGTTTTGAGCTAGCTCACTGTACTGGCCCTATAGGAAACACAGTAGAGTTCAAGAATCCCTTTTCTCAAAATCAGAGTGTTTTTTTTGTATGGCAAACTGGGGTTCAATTAAACTTCCTTAACAGAGTTGAATCCCATTCAGTTTCAAGTTCTGGTAGCAAGTGTTAATTCAGGGTAAGAAGACCACTCTTGTGCTATTCTGGCCATACACAGTGCAAATAGCATTCGCGCCTGTTCCCAGCAAGTACAGTGTATTGGACAGAAAGAAGCTCCTATTTTACTTAGTTTCCAATACTGAGTTGAACTAGATATGCCCTGTTTTTGTAGGAAGTACAGATCTTTTGTTTTGAGCTAGCTCACTCTACTGACCATATAGGAATGACAGTAGAGTGCAGGAAGGCCCTTTTCTCAAAAGCAGCGTGTTTTTCTTGTATGGCAAACTAAGGTTCAATTAAACTTCCTACACGGAGTTGAATCACATTCAGTTTCCAGTTCTAGTAGCAAGTGTTAATTCAGGGTAAGAACACCACTCTTGTGCTCTTCTGGAGATACACAATGCAAATAGCATTCGCGTCTGTTCCCAGCAACTACAGTGTATTGGAATGAAGAGGAGCTCCTGTTTGACATAGTTTTCAATAGTGAGTTGAAATAGATATATCTTGTTTGTGTAGGAAGAACAGTTCTTTTGTTTTGAGTTAGCTCACTGTACTGGCCCTATAGGAAACACAGTAGAGTGCAGGAATGCCCTTTTCTCAAAAGCAGTGTTTTTCTTGTATGGCAAACTAGGGTTCAATTAAACTTCCTAAACAGAGTTTAATAACATTTGTGTTCAAGTTCTAACAGCAAGGGTTAATTCAGTGTAAAATACCACTCTTGTGCTATTCTGGCCATATACAGTACAAATAGCATTCACGTCAGTTTCCAGCGAGTACAGTGTATTGGACTGAAGAGAAGCTCCTGTTTTAATCAGTTTTCAATATTGAGTTGAACTACATATGCCCCGTTTGTGTAGGAAGCACCATCCTTTAGTTTTGAGCTAGCTCACTGTACTGGACCTATAGGAAACACAGTAGATTGCAAGCAAGCCCTTTCTCAAAAGCAGAGTGTTTTTCTTGTATGGCAAGCTAGAGTTCAATTAAACTTCCTAAATGGAATTGAATCACATTCAGTTTCAAGTTCTAGCAGCAAGTGTTAGTTCAGGGTAAGAACACAACAATTGTGCTATTCTGGATATACACAGTGCAAAAAGCCTTCGAGTCTGTTCCCAGTAAATACAGTGTATTGTACTTAAAAGAAGCTCCTGTTTTACTTATTTTCGATATATTGAGTTGAACTAGAATGCCCGGTTTGTGTAGGAAGCACAGTTCTTTTGTTCAGAGCTAGCTCACTGTACTGGCCCTATAGTAAACACAGTATAGTGCAAGAAAGCCCTTTTCTCAAAAGCAGAGTGTTTTTCTTGTATGTCAAACAAGGGTTCAATTAAACTTCCTAAACAGAGTTGAATCATATACTTTTTCAAGTTCTAGCAGCAAGTGTTAATTCAGGGTAATGACACAACTCTTGTGCTATTCTGGCTATACACAGTGCAAATAGCATTCATGTTTGTTCCCAGCAAATACAGTGTATTGGACTGAAGAGAAGCTCCTGTTTTACTTAGTTTCCAATACTGAGTTGAACTAGATATGCCCTGTTTGTGAAGGGAGCACAGTTCTTTTGTTCTGAGCTAGCTCCTGT
>NC_051081.1:6801003-6816509 GCF_004664715.2 Peromyscus leucopus
GTTGAAACAAATTCAGTTTCAAGTACTAACAGCAGGTGTTAATTCAGGGTAAGAACAGCCACTCTTGTGCTCTCCTGGCCATACACAGTTCAAATAGCACTGGCTTCTGTTCCCAGCAGTACAGTGTATTGGACTGAAGAGGAGCTCCTGTTTTACTTAGTTTCCAATATTGAGGTGAACTAGATATGGCCTGTTTGTAGAGGAAGCACAGTTCTTTTGTTGTGAGCCAGCGAACTATTTTGGCCTTATAGTAAACACAATAGTGTACAAGAGTGCCCATTTTTCAAAAGCAGAGTGTTTTTCTTGTAAGGCAACCTAGGGTTCAATTGCCATTTTTAAATGGATTTGAATCACATTTAGCTTCATGTTCCAGCAGCAAGTGTTAATTCAGGGTAAGAAGAGTGACTCTTGTGCTCTCCTGTCCAAACACAGTGCACATAGCACTCGCGTCTGTTCCCAGCAAGTATAGTGTATTGGAATGAAGAGAAGTTCCTAATCTAGTCAGTTTCCAATGCTGAGTTGAAGTAGGTATACCTCGTTTGTGTAGGAAGCACAGTTCTTTTGTTGTGAGCCAGCTCACTGTTCTGGCCCTATAGGAAACACAGTATAGTACAAGAGTGCCCGTTTCTCAAAATCAGAGTGTTTTTCTTGTAAGGCAACCTAGGGTTCAATTAACCTTCCTAAATGGAGTTGAATCAGATTCAGTTTCAATTTCTAGCAGCAAGTGTTAATTCAGGGTAAGAACAGCCACGGTTGTGCTCTTCTGGCCATACATGGTGCAAATAGCAGTCACGTCTGTTCCCAGCAAGTACAGTGTATTGGACTGAAGAGAAGCTCCTATTTTAGTCAGTTTCCAATGCTGAGTTGAACTATGTATGCCTCGTTTGTGTAGGAAGCACAGTTCTTTTGTTGTGAGCCAGGTCACTGTTCTGGCCCTTTTTGAAACACAGTAGAGTACAAGAGTGCCTGTTTCTCAAAAGCAGAGTGTTTTTCTTGTAAGGCAAGCCAGGGTTCAATTGCCATTCTTTTATTTATTTATTTATTTATTTATTTATTTATTTATTTATTTATTTATTTATTATTTTATTATATATATTTTTTATTTTACAGTACCATTCACTTCTACATATCAGCCATTGATTCCCCTATTCTCCCCCTCCCACTCCCTCCCCTTGTCTCCAACCTACCCCTCATTCCCACCTCCTCCAGGACAATTCCTCCCCCGAGAACTGCGATCAACCTGATAGACTCAGTCCAGGCAGGTCCAGTCCCTTCCTCCCAGACTGAGCCAAGTGTCCCTGCATAAGCTCCAGGTTTCAAACAGCCAACTCTTGCAATGAGCACAGGGCTTGGTCCCACTGCTTAGTTGCCTTCGAAACTGATCAAGCCAATCAACTGTCTCACCTATTCAGATGGCCTGATCCAACTGGGGGCACCTCAGCCTTTGGTTCATAGTTCATGTGTTTCCATTCATTTGGCTTTTTTTTTAATAATTGAGTAAAACTGAAATTTATTTTAAACCACAGTCGTCCTAGGGACCTCCATGCTATATATATAGCCTCTATGGTTCTGTGGGTTGTGGCTGATTGTTCTTTATTTTATATCTGGATTCCATCTATGAGTGAGTACATACCATGACTGTCTTTCTGGGTTTGGGTTACCTCACTCAGGATGATTTTTTTCTAGTTCCACCCATTTGCCTGCAAATTTCATGCTTTCATTGTTTTTCTCTGCTGAGTAGTACTCCATTGTGTATATGTACCACATTTTTTTCATCCATTCTTCCGTTGATTGTCATCTAGGTTGTTTCCAGGTTCTGGCTATTACAAATAGTGCTGCTATGAACATACATGAGCATGTATCTTTATGGTATGAATCAGCATTCCTTGGGTATATGCCCAAGAGTGGGATGGCTGGGTCTTGAGGTAGTTAGATTCCTAATTTTCTGAGAAACTGCCATACTGATTTCCACAGTGGTTGTACAAGTTTACATTCCCACCAACAGTGGAGGAGTGTTCCCTTTGCTCCACATCTTCTCCAACATTGGTTGTCATTGGTGTTTTTGATCGTAGCCATTCTAACAGGTGTAAGGTGGTATCTCAGAGTCATTTTGATTTGCATTTCTCTGGTGATTAAGGATGTTGAGCATTTCTTTAAATGTCTTTCAGCCATTTGTAGTTCTTGTTTTGTGAATTCTCTGTTTAGCTCTTTAGCCCATTTTTTAATTGGACTGTTCAGTACTTTGATGTCTAGTTTCTTGAGTTCTTTATATATTGTGAAGATCAATCCTCTGTCAGATGTGGGGTTGGTGAAGATCTTTTCCTATTCTGTTGGCTGTCTTTTTGTCTTATTGACTTTGTCTTTTGCCCTGCAAAAGCTTCTCAGTTTTGAGAGGTCCCATTTATTAATGGTTGTGCTCAGGGTCTGTGCTGTCGGTGTTTTATTTAGGAAATGGTCTCCAGTGCCAATGCGTTCAAGAGTGCTTCCTATTTTCTTTTCTATTAAGTTTAGTGTAACTGGATTTATGTTTAGGTCTTTGATCCACTTGGACTTGAGTTTTGTGCATGGTGATAGATATGGATCTATTTGTAATCTTTTACATATTGAGATCCAGTTATGCCAGCATCATTTGTTGAAGATACTTTCCTTTTTCCATTGTATAGTTTTGACTCCTTTGTCAAAAACCAGGTGTTCATATGTGCATGGATTAATGTCAGGGTCTTCAATTCGATTCCATTGGTCCGTATGTCGGTTTTTATACCAGTCCCAAGCTGTTTTTATTACTATAGCTCTATAGTAGAGTTTGAGGTCAGGGATGGTGATGCCTCCAAGGGCTGCTTTATCGTATAGGATTCTTTTAGCTATCCTGGGTCTATTGTTTTTCCATATAAATTTGAGTATTTTTCTTTCCAAGTCTGTGAAGAATTGTGTTGGGATTTTGATGGGGATTGCATTGAATCTGTAGATTGCTTTTGGTAAGATTGCCATTTTTACTATGTTAATCCTACCTATCCTTGAGCATGGGAGATCCTTCCATTTTCTGATATCTTCTTCAATTTCTTTCTTTAGAGATTTAAAGTTCTTATCAAAAAGGTCCTTCACTTGTTTAGTTAGTGTTATCCCAAGGTATTTTATATTATTTGTGGCTATTGTAAAGGGTGATGTTTCTCTGACTTCTTTCTCAGCCCTTCTATCACTTGTGTATAGGAGGGCTACTGATTTTTTTGAGTTTTTTTTTGCCACTTTACTGAAGGAGTTTATCAGCAGTAGGAGTTCCCTGGTAGAGTTTTTGGGGTCACTTATGTATACTATCATATCATCTGCAAATAGTGAAAGTTTGACTCTTTCCTTGCCAATTTGTATCCCTTTGTTCTCCTTTTGTTGTCTTATTGCTCTAGCTAGAACTTCTAGTACTATATTGAATAAATATAGGGATAGTGGACAGCCTTGTCTTGTTCCTGAATTTAGTGGTATTGCTTTGAGTTTCTCTCCATTTGATTTGATGTTTGCTGTTGGCTTGCTATAAATTGCTTTTATTATGTTTAGAAATGTTCCTTGTATTCCTGATCTTTCTAAGACCTTTATCATGAAGGGGTGTTGGATTTTGTCAAAGGCTTTTTCAGCATCTAAGGAGATGATCATGTGGTTTTTTTCTTTCAGTTTGTTTATATGGTGTATTACATTGACTGCTTTTCGTATGTTGAACCATCCTTGCATCCCTGGGATGAATCCTACTTGGTTGTGATGGATGATTGTTTTGATGTATTCTTGGCTTCAGTTTGCCAATATTTTGTTGAGTATTTTTGCATCAATGTTCATGAGGGAGATTGGTCTGTAGTTCTCTTTCTTTGTTGCATCTTTGTGTGGTTTGGGTATAAGGGTAATTGTAGCCTCATAAAAAGAGTTTGGTAGTGTTCCTTCTGTTTCTATTGTGTGGAACACTTTGAAGAGGATTGGTATTAGTTCTTCTTTGAAAGTTTGGTAGAATTCTGCACTGAAACCATCTGATCCTGAGCTTTTTTGGTTGGGAGACTTTTGATGACTGTTTCTATTTCTTTAGGGGTTATTGGTCTATTTAAATGGTTTATCTGGTCTTGACTTAATTTTGGTATGTTCTATTTATCCAGAAAATTGTCCATTTCTTCCTGGTTTTCCATTTTTGTGGAGTACAAGTTTTTGAAGTATGATCTGATGATTCTCTGGATTTCCTCATTGTCTGTTGTTATGTCTCCCTTTTCATTTCTGATTTTGTGAATTTGGGTGCTCTCTCTTTGACTTTTGGTTAATTTGGCTAGGGGTTTGTCTATCTTGTTGATTTTTTTCAATGAGCCAACTCTTTGCTTCATTGATTTTTTGTATTGTTCTCTTATTTTCTATTTCATTGATTTCAGCCCTCAATTTGATTATTTCCTGGTCTCTATTTCTCCTGGGTGAGTTTGTTTCATTTTGTTCTAGAGCTTTCAGTTGTGATGTTAATTCATTGGTATGGGATTGCTCCATCTTCTTTATGTGTGCATTTAGAGATATGAATTTTCCTATTAGCACTGCTTTCACAGTGTCCCATAAGTTTGGGTATTTTGTACTTTCATTTTCATTGAATTCTAGGAGATCATTTATTTCTTTCTTTATTTCTTCCTTGACCCATTGATGTTTCAGGTGGGCATTATTCAGTTTCCATGAGTTTGTGAGTTTTCTATAATTTTTGTTGTTGTTGAGGTCTAACTTTAAGGCATGGTGGTCTGATAAGATACAGGAGGTTATTCCATTTTTTTTGTATCTGTTGAGATTTGTTTTGTGTCCAAGCATGTGGTCAATTTTTGAGGAGGTTCCATGGGGTGCTGAGAAGAAGGTATATTATTTTGTGTTAGGATGGAATATTCTGTAGATATCTATTAGGTATATTTGAGTCATAACATCTGTTAGGTCCTTTATTTCTTTGTTAAGTTTCAGTCTGGTAGATTTATCTTTTGGTGAGAGTGGTGTGTTAAAATCTCCCACAACTAATGTGTGGGATTTGATGTGCATTTTAAATTTTAGTAGTGTTTCTTTTATGAATGTGGGTGCTTTTGTATTTGGAGTATAAATGTTTAGAATCGAGACATCATCTTGGTGGATTTTTCCCATGATAAATATGTAATGTCCATCCTGATCTCTTTTGATTGATTTTAGTTTGAAGTCTATTTTATGAGATATTAGGATAGCTACACCAGCTTGTTTCTTAGGTCCATTTGCTTGGAAAGCCTTTTCCCAGCCCTTTACTCGGAGGTAGTGTCTGTCTTTGAAGTTAAGGTGTGTTTGTTGTATGCAGCAGATGGATGTGTCCTGTTTTCTTATCGAATCTATTAGCCTGTGTCTTTTTGTAGGTGAGTTGAGACCATTGATATTGATGGATATTAATGACCAGTGATTGTTAATTCCTGTTATTTTTTGTGGTTGTGTTGTGTTGTCCTTCTGTGGAGTATATTGGTGTGGGATTATCTATAGCTTGATTTTTCATGGATGTGTTCAGCTTCTTTGGGTTGGATTTTCTCTTCTAGTGCTTTCTGTAGGGCTGGGTTTGTGGACAGGTATTGAATAAATCTGGTTTTATCCTGGAATATTTTGTTTATTCCTCCTATGGTGATTGAGAGTTTTGCTGGGTATAATAGTAAGGGTTGGCATCCGTGGTCTCTTAGTGTCTGCATGAGATTTGTCCATGCTCTTCTAGCTTTCATAGTCTCTATTGAGTAGACTGGTGCTATTCTGATGGGTTTGCCTGATATTTGAATCAGATTCGGTTTCACGTTCTAGCAGCAAGTGATAATTCAGGGTAAGAACAGCCACTCTTGTGCTCACCTGGCCATACACAGTGCAAATAGCACTGGTGTCTGTTACCGGCAAGTACAGTGTATTGGACTGAAGAGAAGCTCCTGTTTTACTTAGTTTCCAATACTGAGTTGAACTAGATAAGCCCCGTTTGTGTAGGAAGCACAGTTCTTTTGTTCTGAGCCAGCTCACTGTTCTGGCCCTATAGGAAACACAGTAGAGTACAAGAGTGCCCGTTTCTCAAAAGCAGAGTGGTTTTCTTATAAGGCCAGCTAGGGTTCAATTAACCTTCCTAAATGGAGTTGAATCACATTCAGTTTAAAGCTTTAGCAGCAAGTGATAATATAGAGTAATAACAGCCACTCTTGTGCTCTTCTGGGCATAGACAGTGCAAATAGCACTTGCATCTGTTCCCAGCCAGTACATTGTATTGGACTGAAGAGAAGCTCCATTTCTGGTCAGTTTCCAATGCTGAGTTCAACTAGGTATGCCTCGTGTGTGTTGGAAGCACAGTTCGTTTGTTGTGAGCCAGCTCACTGTTCTGGCCCTATAGGAAACACAGTAGTGTACAAGAGTGCCACGTTGTCAAAGTACAGTGTTTTTCTTGTAAGGCAAGCTAGGGTTCAATAGCCCTTCCTAAATGGAGTTGAATCCCATTCAGTTTCAAATTCTAGAAGCAAGTGTTAATTTAGGTTAAGAACAGCCACTCTTGTACACCCCTGGCAATACACAGTAAAAATAGCACTCGCGATTTTTCCAGCAAGTACAGTGTATTGGACTGAAGAGAAGCTGCTATTCTAGTCAGTTTAAAATGCTGAGTTGAAGTAGATGTGCCTCGTGTGTGTTGGAAGCACAAAGGTTTTGTTCTGAGCCAGGTCACTGATCTGGCCCTATAGGAAACACAGTAGAGTACAAGAGTACCGCTTTCTTAAAAGCAAAGTGTTTTTCTTGAAAGGCAAGCTCGGGTTGAATTGGCCTTGCTAAGTGGAATTGAATCAATTTCAGTTTCAAATTTTAGCAGCAAGAGTTAATTTAGGTTAAGATGATCCACTCTTGTGCTACCCTGGCCATACACAGTGCAAATAGCACTTGTGTATGTTACCAGCAAGTACAGTGTAATGGACTGAAGAGAAGCTGTTATTCTAGTCAGTTTCCAATGCTGTGTTAAACTAGGTATGCCTCGTGTTTCTAGGAAGCATAGTTCTTTTGTTCTGAGCCAGCTCACTGTTCTGGCCCTATAGGAAACACAGTAGAGTAAGAGAGTGCCCGTTTTTCAAAAGCAGAGTGTTTTTCTTGTAAAGTAAACTAGGGTTCAATAGCACTTCCTAAATGGAGTTGAATCACATTCAGTTCAAATTCTAGAAGCAGGTGTTAATTTACGTTAAGAACAGCCACTCCTGTGCTCCCCTGACTGTACACAGTGCAAATAGCACTCGTGTCTGTTTCCAGCAATTACAGTGTAATGGACTGAAGAGAAGCTGTTATTCGAGTCAGTTTCCATTGCTGATTTGAACTAATATGCCTCCTGTGTTTTGGAAGCACAGTTCTTTTGTTCTGAGCCAGCTCACTGCTCTGGCCGTACAGGAAACAAAGGAGAGTACAAGAGTGCCCATTTCTCAAAAGCAGAGTATTTTCCTTATAAGGCAAACTAGGGTTCAATTGCCCTTCCTAAATTTGGAATTGAATCACATTCAGTTTTAAATTCTTGAAGTAAGTGTTAATTTAGGTTAAGAACAGCCAGTCTTGTGCTTCCTTGGCAATACACATTGGAAATAGCATTCACGATATTCCCAGCAATTACAGTCCATTGGACAGAACCAGGCTCCTATTCCAGTCAGTATCCAATGCTGAGTTGAAGCAGGTATGCCTCGTGTGTGCTGGAAGCACAGTTTAGTTGCTCTGATTCAGCTCACTGTTTTGGCCCTATAAGATTCACAGTAGAGTACAAGAGTGCCCCGTTCTCAAAAGCAGAGTGTTTTTCTTGTAGCAAAATTTATGGTTCCATTGCCCTTACTAAATGGAGTTGAATCACAATCAGTTTCAAATTCTAGAAGCAAGTGTTAATTTAGGTTAAGAAGAGCTACTCTTGTGCTCCCCTGGGCATACACAGTACAAATAGAACTCTCGAGTGTTCCCAGAAAGTACAATGTATTGGACTAAAGAGAAGCACCTGTTCTAGTCAGTTTCTAATGCTGATTTGAACTAGGTGTGCCTTGTGTGTTTTGGAAGCACAGTTCTTTTGTTCTGAGCCTGGTCACTGTTCTGGCCCTTTAAAACACAGTAGAGTACAACATTGCCCCTTTCTCAAAAGCAGAGTGTTTTTCTTGTAAGGCAAGCTAGGGTTCAATTGCCCTTCCTAAATGGAGTTGAATCCCATTCAGTTCCAAATTCTAGAAGCAAGTGTTAATTTAGGTTAAGAACAGGCACTCTTGTGCTCCCATGGCTATACACAGTGCAAATAGCACTCGAGTCTCTACCAAGCAAGTACAGTGTATTGGACTGAAGAGAATCTCCCCTCCTAGTCATTTCCAATGCTGAGTTGAACGAGGTATGCCTCCTTTGTGTAGGAAGCACAGTTCTTTTATATTGAGCCACCTCACCATTTTGGCCCTATAGGCAACAAAATTGAGTATTAGTATGCCCGTTTCTCAAAAGCAGAGTGTTGTTCTTGTAAGGCAAGCTAGGGTTCAATTGCCATTCTTAAACAGAGTTGAATTACATTAAGTTTCAAGTTCTAGCAGCAAGGGTTAATTCATGGTAAGAACAGCCACTCTTGTGCTCCCCTGGCCATACACAGAGCAAATTGCACTCGCGTCTATACCAAGCAAGTCCAGGGTATTTTACTGAAAAGAAGCTCCTATTCTAGTCAGTTTCCAATGCTGAGTTGAACTAGGAATGCCTCGTGTGTGTTGGAAGCACAGTTCTTTTGTTCTTAGCCTGCTCACTGTTCTGGCCCTATCGGTCAAAACAGTAGAGTACAAGAGTGCTTCTTTCTCAAAAGCAGAGGGTTTTCTCGTAAGGCAAGCTAGGGTTCAATTGCCCTTCCTTAAATGGAGTTGAATCCCATTCAGTTCCAAATTCAAGAAGCAAGTGTTAATTTAGATTAAGAACAGCCACTCTTGTGTTCCCCTGGCCATACACACTTCAAATAGAACTCAGCAAGTTTATTATATTGGACTGAAGAGAAGCTCCTATTGTGGTCAGTTTCCAATGCTGAGTTGAACTAGGTATGCCTCGTGTGTGTTGGAACCACAGTTCTTTTGTTCTGAGCCAGCTCACTGTTCTGGTCCTATAAGAAACACAGTAGAGTACAAGAGTGCCTGTTTCTAAAAAAAAGAGTGTTTTTCGTGTAAAGGATGGTAGAGTTCAATTGCCCTTCCTAAATGGAGTTGAATCACATTCAGTTCCAAATTCTAGAAGCAAGTATTAATTTAGGTTAAGAACAGCAACTCTGTGCTCCCCTGGCCATACACAGTTCAAACAGCAGTCTCATCTCTTCCCAGCAAGTACAGTGTATTGGACTGTAGAGATGCTCCTATTCTAGATGGTTTCAATGCTGAGTAGAACTACGAATGCCTCATGTGTATTGGAAGCACAGTTCTTTTGTTCTGAGTCTGCTCACTGTTGTGCTCTATCGGAAAAACAGTAGAGTACAAGAGTGACCCTTTCTCAAAAGCAGAGTGGTTTTCTTGTAAGGCAAGCTAGGGTTCAATTGCCCTTCCAAAATGGAGGTGAAACCCTTCAATTTCAAATTCTAAAAGCAAGTGTTCCTTTAGGTTAAGAACAGCCACTCTTGTGCTCCCCTGGACATACACAGTGGAAATAGAACTCGCGTGTGTTCCCAGAAAGTACAGTTTATTGGATTGAAGAGAAGCTCCCATTCGTGTCAATTTCCAATGCTGATTTGAACTAGGTGTGCCTCGTGTGTGTTGGAAGCACAGTTCTTTTTTTCTGAACCAGCTCACTGTTTTGGCCCTATAGGAAACGCAGTAGAGTACAAGATTGCCCCTTTCTCAAAAGCAGAGTGTTTTTCTTGTAAGGCAAGCTACAGTTCAATTGCCCTTCCTAAATGGAGTTGAATCCCTTTCAGTTCCAACTTCTGGAAGCAAGTGTTAATTTAGGTTAAGAACAAGCACTCTTGTGCTCCTATGGCTATACACAGTTCAAATAACACTCGTGTCTGTACCAAGTACAGTGCATTGGACTGAAGTGAAGCTCCCATTCTAGTCAGTTTCCAATGCTGAGTTGAACTAGGTATGCCTCGTGTGTGTTCGAAGTCCAGTTCTTTTGTTCTGAGCCAGCCACTGTTCTGTCCCTATAAGAAAGAGAGTAGAGTACAAGAGTGCCAATTTCTCAAAAGCAGAGTGTTTTTCTTGTAAGGAACGGTAGAGTAAAATTGTTCTTCCTAAATGGAGTTGAATCCCATTCATTTCCAAATTCTAGAAGCAAGTGTTAATTTAGGTTAAGAACAGGCACTCTTGTGCTCCCCTGGCCATACACAGAGCAAATAGCACTCGCGTCTGTACCAAGCAAGTCCAGTGTATGGGACTGAAGAAAAGCTCCTATTCTAGTCAGTTTCCAATGCTGATTTGAACTAGGAATGCCTCGTGTGTGTTTGAAGCACAGTTCTTTTTTTCTGAGCTTGCTCACTATTCTGGCCCTATGGGAAAAACAGTAGAGTACAAGAGTGCCGCTTTCTCAAAAGCAGAGTGTTTTTCTTGTAAGGCAAGCTAGGGTTCAATTGCCCTTCCTAAATGGAGTGGAATCCCATTCAGTTCCAAGTTCTAGAAGCAACTGTTAATTTATGTTAAGAACAGCCACTCTTGTGCTCCCCTTGCCATACACACTTCAAATAGAACTCACGTGTTTTCCCAGCAAGTTCATTATATTGGACTGAAGTAAGCTCCTATACTGGTCAGTTTCCAATGCTGAGTTGAACTAGTTATGTCTTGTGTGTGTTGGAAGCACAGTTCTTTTGTTCTGAGCCAGCTCACTGTTCTGGCCCTTTAAGAAACACAGTAGAGTTCGTAAGAGTGCCCCTTTCTCAAAAGAAGAGTGTTGTTCATGTAAGGGGCAGTAGAGTTCAATTGCCCTTCCTAAATTGAGTTGAATCACATTCAGTTCCAAATTCTACAAGCAAGTGTTAATTTAGGTTAAGAACAGCAACTCTTGTGCTCCCCTGGCCATGCACAGTGCAAATAGCACTTGTGTTTGTTCCCAGCAAGAATAGTGTATTAGACTGGAGAGATGCTCCTATTCTAGTCAATTTCCAATGCTGAGTTAAAAGAGGTTTGCCTCCTGTGTATTGGACGTGCAGTTCATTTTTTCTGAGCCAGCTCACTGTTCTGGCCCTATAGGAAACACAGAAGAGAACAAGAGTGCCCCTTTCTCAAAAGCAAAGTTTATCTTGTAAGGCAAGCTTAGAGTTAATTGCCCTTCCTAAATGGAGATGAATCCCATTTAGTTTCAAATTCTAGAAGCAAGTGTTAATTTAGTTTAAGAACAGCCACTCTTGTGCTCTCCTGGCCATACATGGTGCAAACAGCAGTCACTTATGTTCCCAGCAAGTACAGTGTATTGGACTGATTAGAAGCTTCTATTCTAGTCAGTTTCCAATGCTGAGTTGAACTAGGTATGCCTCGTGTGTATTGAAAGCACAGTTCTTTTGTTTTGAGCCTGCTCACTTTTCTGGCCCTATAAAACACAATAGAGTATAAGAGTGCCCCTTTCTCAAATCAGACGTATTTCTTTTAAGGCAATTTGTTTCAATTGCCCTTGCCAAATGCAGTTGAATCACATTCAGTTTCAAATTCTAGAAGCAAGTGTTAATTTAGGTTAAGAACAGCCACTTTTGTGTACCCCTGGCGATACACAGTGCAAATATCAGTCTCATTTGTTGCTAGCAAGTACAGTGTATTGGACTGATGAGAAGCTCCTATTGTAGTCATTTTCCAATGCTGAATTGACGTAGGTGTGCCTCGTGTTTGTTGGAAGCACAGTTCTTGTATTCTCAGCCAGCTCACTGTTCTGGCCCTATAGGAATCACAGTAGAGTACAAGAGTGCCCCTTTCTCAAAAGCAGAGTGTTTTTCTTATAGCACAATCTAGGTTTCAATTGCCCTTCCTAAAAGGAGTTGTATCACAATCAGTTTCAAATTCGAGAAGCAAGTGTTAATTTAGGTGAACAACAGCCACTCCTGTACTCCCCTGGATATACACGGGGCAAATAGAACTCGCATCTGTTCCCAGCAAGTACAGTGTATTGGACTGAAGAGAAGCTCCTCTTCTAGTCAGTTTCCAATGTTGAGTAGAACTAGGTAAGCCTTGTGTGTGTTGGAAGCACAGTTCTTTTGTTATGAGCCAGCTTACTGTCTGGCACTATAGGAATCACAGTAGAGTAAAGAGTGCCGCTATCTCAAAAGCAGAGTGTTTTTCTTGTAAAGCAAGCTAGGATTCAATTGTCCTTCCTAAATGGAGTTGAATCCCATTCAGTTTCAAATTCTAGAAGCAAGTGTTAATTTAGGTTAAGAACAGCTACTCTTGTGCTTCCTAGGTCATAAACATTACAAATAGCACCTGCCTCTATTCCCAGAAACTACAGTGTCTTGTACTGAAGAGAAGCTCCTATTCTAGTCAGTTTCCAATGCTGAGTTGAACTAGATATGCCTTGTGTGTGATGGAAGCACAGTTCTTTTGTTCCGAAACAGCTCACTGTTCTGGCCCAATTGAAAAAATTGTTGAGTACAAGAGTGGCCCTTGCTCAAAAGCAGAGTGTCTTTCTTGTATTGCAAGCTAGGGTTCAATTGCCCTTCTAAATGGAGTTGAATCCCAGTCAGTTTCAAATTCTAGAAGCAAGTGTTAATTTAAGTTAACAACAGCCACTCTTGTGCTCCCTTGGCCATACACAGTACAAATAGCCCTCGCATCAGTTTCCAGCAAGCACATTGTATTGGACTGAAGAGAAGCTCCTATTCAGGTCAGTTTCCAATGCTGAGTTGAACTAGGTATACATCGTGAATGTGGGAAGCACAGTTCTTTTGTTATGAGCCAGCTTACTCTTCTGGCACTATAAGAAACACAGAAGAGAATAAGAGTGCCCCTTTCCAAAAGTAGAGTGTTTTTCTTGTAAAGCAAGCTAGGGTTCAATTGCCCTTCCTAAATGGAGTTGAATCGCATTCACTTTCAAATTCTAGAAGCAAGTGTTAATTTAGGTTAAGAACAGCTACTCTTGTGCTTTCTTGGTCATACACAGTGCAAATAGCACTGGCATGTATTCCCAGCAACTACAGTGTCTTGGACTGAAGAGAAGCTCCTATCTAGTCAGTTTCCAATGCTGATTTGAACTAGAAATGCCTCGTGGGTTTTGAGGCACAGTTTTGTTTTTCTGAGCCAGCTCACTGTTCTGGCCCTATCAGAAAAACAGTTGAGTACAAGAGTGCCCTTTGCTCAAAAGCAGAGTGTTTCTCTTGTAAGGCAAGCTAGGGTTCAATTGCACTTCTAAACGGAGTTGAATCACATTAAGTTTCAAATTCTACAAGCAAGTGTTAATTTAGGTTAACAACAGCAACTCTTGTGCTCCCTTGGCGATACACAGTGCAAATAGCACTCGCAGCAGTTCCCAACAAGCACATAGTATTGGACTGAAGAGAAGCTCCTATTCTGGTCAGTTTCCAATGCTGAGTTGAACTAGATATACATCGTGAGTGTTGGAAGCATAGTTCTTTTGTTCTGAGCCAGCTCACTGTTGTGGCCCTATAAGATACACAGTAGAGAACAAGAGTGCCCCTTTCTCAAAAGCAGAGTGTTTTTGTTGTACGGCAAGCTAGGGATCAATTGCCCTCCTTAAATGGTGTTGAATCACAATCAGTTTCAAATTCTAGAAGCAAGTGTTAATTTAGGTTAAGAATAGCCACTTGTTCTTCCCTGGCCATACACAGTGCAAATAGAACTCCTGTCTGATCCCAGCAAATACAGTGTACTGGACAGAAGGGAAATTCCTAATCTAGTCAGTTTCCAATGCTGAGTTGAACTAGGTATTCCTTGAGTGTTGGAAGCACAGTTCTTTTTTTCTGAGAAAGCTCACTATTCCAGCACTATCGGAAATACAGCAGAGTGCCTCTTTCTCAAAGGCAGAGTGATTTTCTTGTAAGGCAAGCTAGGGTTCAATTGCCCTTCTAAATGGAATAGAATCCAATTCAGTTTCAAATTCGAAAAATAAGTGTTAATTTAGGTTAAGAACAGCCACTATTGTGCTCCCTTGGCCATACACAGTTCAAATAGCGATTTTGTCTGTTCCCAGCAAGTACACTGTATTGGACTGAAGAGACACTCGCGATCTAGTCAGTTTCAAATGCTGATTTGAACTAGGTGTGCATTGTGTGTGTTGGAAGCAGAGTTCTTTTGTTCTGAGCCTGCTCACTGTTGTGGCCCTATACAAAACATAGTAAAGTACAAGATTGCCCCTTTCTCAAAAACTTAGTGTTTTTCTTGTAAGGCAAGCTAGGATTTAATTGCCCTTTCTAAATTGAGTTGAATCCCATTTAGTTTCAAATTCTAAAAGCAAGTGTTAATTGAGGTTACGAACAGCCACTCTTGTGCTCCCCTGTCCATACACGGTGCAAATAGCACTCTTGTCTGATCCCAGCAAGTACAGTGTATTGGACTGAAGAGAAGCTCCTATTCTAGTCAGTTTCCAATCCTGAGTTGAAGTAGGTATGCCTCGTTTGAGTAGGAAGCACAGTTCTTTTATTCTGAGTCAGCTCACTGTCCTGGCCCTATAGGAAAAACAATAGAGTACAAGAGTACCCCTTTCTCAAAAGCAGAGTGTTTTACTTGTAAAGAAAGCTATGGTTCAATGGCCTTCCCAAATGGATTTGAATCCCATTCAGTTCCAAATTCTAGAAGCAATTGTTAATTTAGGTTAAGAATAGCTACTCATGTGCTTCCTTGGTCATACACAGAGCAAATAGCACTCGCCTCTGTTCCCAGCAAGTACAGTGTATTGAAGACAAGAGAAGCACCTATTCTAGTCAGTTTCCAATGCTGAGTGGTACTAGGAATTCCTCGTGTGTGTTGGAAGCACAGTTCTTGTATTCTGAGCATGCTCACTGTTCTGGCACTATAAGAAACACAGTAGAGTAAAATAGAGCCCCTTTCTCAAAAGCAGAGTTTTGTTCTTGTAAGGCAAGTTAGGGTTCAATTGCCCTTCCTAAATGGAGTTGAATCCCATTTAGTTTCCAATTCTAAAATCAAGTGTTAATTAAGGTTAAGAACAGCGACTCTTGTGCTCCCCTTGCCAAACACGGTGCAAATAGCACTCTCATCTGTTCCCAGCAAGTACAGGTATTGGACTGAAGAGAAGCTCCCATACTAGTCAGTTTCCAATGTTGTTGAACTAGGTGTGCCTCGTGTGTGTTGGAATCTGTAGCGGTAACGCTCGCATTACCGATACCCGTTTACGATGTTTGAGCGAAGGGCTGCGGATTAAAAAAGAGACAAGAGACAGCGGGTCATTCGTACGATTGGATGTGGAATGCTGGTTATTGAAAGAGGGAAGAAACCTTAAATACAGGCTTACAACACAAATGGAGGAATCCCCTGAGGGCAGAAGTTTGCTACCAATGGTCTACATTCCAGACCCAATGTTCTGCATTCTTGCATCTAAGTTGTTTACACCAAATATAGGATGCACCTAAGTTGTTT